>NW_017806234.1:383432-427659 GCF_001891065.2 Hippocampus comes
TTTTTTTTCCTCCTACTCTTTCTCAATACAGCCATAGAGGTTCTCAATTTATAGCTACAGACAGTAAACAGGGTTAGGGTTTACTTTCTGTGTGTTCAGAAGACGGCTGTCAAACTCCCCAAAAAATCCAACATGAAATTTTCAGGGGCCTTCTCATTGTCATTTTTCATGACCTGTTGTTACTAGCTTGAAACAGTACCTGTGAAAGTTTTGGGCTGCAGCTAGAGATGTAGCTTCACTTTGACTTGCAGAAATGGAAATTATGTCTTATAGGACAGTGCATACCGTGGGAAGATAAGAGATCTGTGACCTTTCTTATTTCTGGTGTGAAAGGTCGTGCCTTTACAGTCCGAAGTAAATGGTGGGCCGCGAGACACACTTCAATCTGTTGACTGAATGACTAAGAAGCATTGTGTTAGTGGAAAGTAGAAATAGAATGGGAGGAACACAAAACACCTCTTCTAAAACAAGCTCATTTTAATCTGGGTTGGCGTGTGCTGTACCTTGTTTTACCAGCAAACCTGAGCAAAACTGATTCCTCTCTCTTTTAAAATGGAGACTCAAAACATTATCCGTTCAAAATAGATTATTCCATCTGCCAAGTAAAAGCAGCTGTTTATTGCAACGATAATGATGAACTTTATTAGGATATTATTTATTTTTTTGGTTTGCTGTTGGACAAATCACTGCCTGACTTGGCCACAATCAATGCAAAATCTCATACTGTGATTCAGAAAGAATGTATTTTGTTGAAATCAGGGGTTGGTTAGGTCATAACGCTATATGTCAAATTATTTGTTTTACTGTTGCATTTGGGAATGCCACCAAGACTTGCTGTAGTGAAAATGTAAAGCCACAACTAATTTTTCCAAAAACATACTGTGATGAGTGGAACTATACCACTTGGTTAAAATATGACTTTTAGGGAAAGCAGATACACTTTCTGAGTGCTTGAAGGTAAAACTTTCTTACTTCCTCTTTTTCAGACTGAAGCTGTTAATTGATCAGGAAAAGGCCTTCCAAGAACGAAAAGACCAAGAGAACAACAAAAAGGTCACAAGTCTGAAAGAGGAATTGAAAAGGGTCAAATCCTTTGCGTTGATGGTGGTAGATGAACAGCAGCGTCTCAACGAGCAGCTGAATCAACAGACAGCCGAGGTCCAACAGCTGAGCACCACCACTACACAGGTTCGGGAGGAGCTGAGCTTAGCCAACAAGAACCTTCAGGAAGAGGAGCAGAAGGTGTGCCGCCTGGAAGCGGAGCTGTGTGACTGCATCAGTCGACACCATCAGGAGCAGGAAGCCACCATGGCTAAGCTGACAAGTGAGGATGCACAGAATCGGCAGCTGCGTCAGAAGTTGTCCACTCTAAGCAGGCAGCTTGACGAGCTGGAGGATACCAACAAGACGCTGCGCAGAGCCGAGGAGGAGCTGCAGGAGATGAGAGACAAAATCAGCCGAGGTGAATGTGGAAACTCCAGCTTTATGCCCGAGCTGGAAGAGCTACGGAAAAGAGTGCTTGAAATGGAGGGAAAGGATGAAGAACTGATTCGAATGGAGGACCACTGCAGAGAGCTGAACAGGAAACTGGAAAAAGAAGCTAGTCAAAGTTACGGTTTGAAGACTGAAGTTGATAAACTGAATCACAGAATTATGGATTTGGAAAGACTAGAGGATGCATTTAGCGAGAGTAAACAGGAATGCGCCTCACTAAAAAGTAACCTTGAGAGGGAAAAGACTGTGTCAAAGGCTCTCTCTGGGCAACTGGAAGCTTTGAAAGCTCAAGTTAAAGAGCTGGAGCGTGCTGAGGGTCAGCTTGAAAAGACAGAGTTGACATTGAAAGAGGACCTCACCAAGTTAAAGACACTGACAGTCATGTTGGTCGATGAGAGGAAGGCCATGGCAGAGAAGCTGAAGCAGATGGAAAACAAGGTAGAAAACAGCACTGGCAAACTTCAGGTCGAACAGGAGAAGGTTACGTCAATCACAGAAAAGCTCATTGAGGAGAGCAAGAAAGCTTTGAAATCAAAGGCTGAGCTGGAGCAGAAGATGTGCGAGGCCAAGAGGGAACGGGATGACCTCAAGTGCAAACTAAGGGCAGAGGAGGAGAAGAACATTGATTTGGAGTCAAAAATCAATCTGATGAAAAAAAGGTTGCAATCACTTGAGACTATCGAAAGGGACTACCTAAGGAGCAAAGTTAAAGAGGAGCATGTGAAAACACCCATCGCCAACCGCTTCCAACAAGAGGACAACAAAGTCAAAGACTTGACCCAGGAGGTCGAGCGACTCCGACGCAAACTCAAAGACATCAGGGTTGTCGACGGTGACCTGTTAAAAACAGAGGAGCTGGAATCCTTGGAGACGAGATTCACAAACGAGCAGGAAAAAGCCAAGGCTTTGATGAAGGAGCTGGAAATGTCCAGAAAAGAACTTTCCACATACCAGCTGGCTGAGAAGAACGAGTCCAACCAAGAGCATGTTTTGTTCAAACGTCTGAAGGAGGAGGAGGCGAAGTCAAGTCATTTGGCAGAGGAGGTTGTGGCTCTGAAGGAGAAGATCCACGAATACATGGGACAAGAGGAGTCCATATGCCGCATGAAGACCGACCACACCTCTCTGCGAAGGAAGCTCACCCAACAGGAAGTCAGAAACAAGGAACTGGCCAGGGAGATGGAGACGCTCACGCGGGAGCTTGAACGATATCGAAGATTTAGCAAAAGTTTGCGCCCTGGCATGAATGGAAGGCGCTTTTCGGATTTGCACCTTGCCACCAAAGAGGTCCAGACTGAGCCTCATGACCTCTTGACGGCGGTCCCATTAGAGCACGTCATGTTTAATGGGAATCTGTGTGATGAGAGCATGCCTGGGGACAATGAGATTTACAACAAATGTGGCCCCTCCCTCATAAATAACATCAATAACCTCAATAACAACAACCTGAGAAGAGTCCCCGGTGCTAAATCCAACGAGGGTCCTAACCAGCTGAATGGCAAACTGCAACAACGGCCGAATAGTACCCACGTACAGGCTGGAGATGTGGTACTGACCCACAATCCTGGCCAGCCGCTTCAGATTAAAGTGACCCCTGAGCACAGACACAACATGGCGACACTTGAGATCACCAGCCCTACCGCAGAGAACACGCCGTCCTTCACCAGCACTGCCATCATACCCACAAGCGGAGGCCCGCCCAAACAGAGAATCACCATCATCCAGAACACTGCCATTTCCCCACCTGCGAAATGCAGACGTTCTCCAATTTCAGACAAGCCTTGCTCACCAGATAGGGTGCTATCTCCTCTCACTATGTCACCATATTCAAGAGCTTTGACCCCTGACTCTTGCAACTCACTGACCCCTGACAGAGCCATGTCCCCAATCCAAATTGTTTCCGTCACAACGGGCACCCCTGACCGTGATGTCTCAGCTGAGTCGGTGGAGATTGCCGGAGGGCACGCCATCTTCCGCGTGAGTCCAGAGCGCCAGAATGGCTGGCAGGTGCAGCGGTCCAACAGCTCTGGGCCAAACATCATCACCACAGAGGACAACAAAATCCACATTCACTTAGGGGGTCCCTTCATTCAGAGTGTCAGCTCACCAGCTCTGCAGGAGCAGAGAATCCCTAACGGCAGCATTGCAACACCCAAAAGCAAGAGCAAAGTCACTAGTAGCATCATGATTAAGCCTTCCGCCACCCAAACCCAACGGCCATCACAGATTACAGTAAGTAATGTTTACGACTGACCCTTACGCCCCCCCTTTTACACCCTCAACCTCCAACCCTTCACCCAAGACATTCGATACAAACCCTGACCCTGAACCATTTACATGTGTCTTCCCTGACTCAGAGGTAGTTAGCTCAGAACTGGAGCTTTGATTGTGGTTGCTTTGCTGTGCTCTGTCCCGTTTGTGTTGCCTCGGTTGGACTAATCAGAGTGCACGTACTGTGTTGTAATTTACACCGATGTACACTATGTGTCCTTTCATACGTTTGAGTTTGTTCCTGAGAATTAAAGTTATTGTAGTTTGTCATCCATGCTCACCCGCCTCATTTATTCATTGTATGCAGCATGTTTTGGTCGTGTGTAATAAAAAAAAAAAAAAAAAGTTGTTCTTTAAGTTGACTTCTGCAGCATGTGCAGTTAAGTTTTTCCCCCCATAGCTGGGATATGCAAAGGCACTCACATTTTCATCAATACCTAATTAAATTCATTATTATAACTTTTGTACTCACATGTTTAAGGTCACAGAATATTCAAACTCATAAAACTGGACTATCAAAGCCAATTCAAGCTTTTTGGACTCTGCCTTTGTACACCACCACCATGGATTTGAAATCAAACAAACTATATTTTAGTGAAGCGTAGACTTTAATTTGAGATGTTTCTCAAAGTGCTGAATTTTCAATCATTTTACTCAGCCACTTTCAATTAGGCATCTCACAACTGTCTAGACATTTGATATAGCTGTCAGTCAAATTAATTTGTAAGTCGTTTAAGAATGCTTTGCAGTCGACAAGTGCTTGACATTTTGAGCCCGTAGGTATCAAAAAACTTCTGAGTTTCCTCCTTGGAGCTCTTTGACAGGACTTTACTGCAGTGACCTTCAGTTGTTGCCAGTTTGTAAGTCTGACCGCTTCTGATTTTCAGTACAAAACATTGGCTTGAGAGCAGACCACTGGGTTGGTGGCCATTGAAGGATCGTCAAATGATTAGTCTTTAAAAGTCCAAGTTCATTTGTCCATGTCTGCTTCCAGAAGACTGGCATTGGAGTTCAAATTCAAATTGGAATTCAAATCTGGCTTTCCTGTTCGTGAATGTTATCAGTGGCATGTACCTTCCTGATTTACTGTACTAAGGAAAGCATTCTCAGATCATCTGCTTTAGTTGTTTTGTTATTTACTGCAGGAAGGAACTCAAGACGAATGAATGAAATATTCTTCAATGGCCACCCTGACCTGATCTCAACTCAATAGCACAACATCTCCAGGGAGGAGCCTTAGAATTTTGTGAAGTTCATGCGCTCCATACCCTAGGCAGACATTAACTGCAATTTATATTCATCAAAGTATGAGAAATTAGAATCATATTAACGTTGATTTCATTTGTCCATTGTCTTAATACATTTTACCCCCAGAGAGTCCACACATGAATTCAATCCATTGTGGTGGTATATGGATTCTGTTCCTAACTGTATGCTCACTTTGGAAAAATTGTTGCTCCATCTTTTGTACAGGACGCAACATCGACAAAGATGAGTAACGGGTAATGGGTTGTGCTTGAATTCAAACTATACTGAATGCCAGATAAAGGATGCCAAGGGACGGGATGGATTTTGGAAGATTCATTCATCTACATGACATTAGTGCATTCATGTAGCAATTGGTAGGGTGAATACTGAAGTAAAAACAACTTCCTTAGCAGAGGAATGATGACAATTTTCCTATGTTATATGAAATTGACATCAAGTATTTGGCATAAGTTTCGAAAAAATGCAAAACAATAAGGCAGTTAAGTACAGCAGACATAATGGGAAGTGCGACTCATCAACCCAGACCTGTGCGACAGTAAGGCCATGATTAAATTAGCCATTAAATTGAACAAATGCAACAGTAAGCCTCACAGCTGTAGAAATTGTATCCTTCCAAGGTCCAGGCAGGAAGATATGATGCATGCTGAACAAGATGCTGTTCATTAGTGCGAGGCCTGAGAAAACTGAGCAGCTGGGTCTGCTGCCTGTGATTCACTTTGGATTGAATACACAAACTTTTCTCAACAGCTATGTTGAAACTTCCTGAATTTCCAGAACAGATGACAGTAACCGTGTTGACCAGCAGGCACAATAAAGTATGATAAGGCCGGTCTAGGGGCTTTCTCCAAACAAACCACATCACATGCAAGTGGGCATGCAGACGCCGCGAATGTGGCCGCTTTCCTGCACCAGCGGCAAAACAAAACAAGGCTTCTGTTTGGTTGCTACGGGAACAGCAAGAGGAAGCGGAGCGCCTGCTGCAGCAATGATATGCCTAAGAAGAAAATAGAATCCCACAAATCAAGTATTGACACATATCCTGGTCACTTAGAGGCACTGAATCTTGCAATCCACTTTACTGAGAGGTCGCAGACCCTGTGTGAACATAAACTAGGGTGAGTCCCACTTTGACTCAGCTGTACATATACTGTAGGTAGAGCAGTAAAAGTCCCCATCAAGAAACAAAATACGCCAAGTATTGTTATGCTTGCCATTGCACTATGAACTTTTAAATAAAGTAGTTTAACATAAACATTATATTAAACTACTGAGGACAACGAATAAGATTCAACAAATGAAACTAGTCATCGTATGTATCACTATGTGCATGAAGTCATCAGCCTGTGTAGGCAACATTTCAGGAGTGTGTGTGTGTGTGTGTGTGTGTGTGTGTGTGTGTGTGTGTGTGTGTGTGTGTGTGTTTTGAAGGGTCATGAACTTTGGTTCAAAGTCCAAACAATTCAGTAAAACATATTGTTGTTCTTTCCAGCAGAGTGACTGCACACAAAACTGAAAAAGAGGTGAAAAGGTTTTGAACCAAAGTCATTGCTATTATTTTTTTAAATCAACATCCTTCTATTTCAGCCTCTAAAACAGTGGTTCTAAACCTCGTTAGAGGTACCGAACCCAACCAGTTTATATGCACATTCACCGAAACCTTCATTAGTGAAAAGTAAAAATATAATTTGTTTTTTACAAATTCAAGACATAAAAAACACATTTATTAAAAACAGAAAAAACTAGACCTAAGACCTAAGTATAATTTTTTTTAATTGTGCACAAAATGAACCAGCCAGTGATGGCCAAGTGGGCGTGTCATAACTAATTGACATGTTGAGTCGTGTGTGTCTTAACCTCCATGGCAGAGGCTCCGTCGAACCCCTGAGACCGATTCACCGAACCCATAGGGTTTGATCGATCGAACCCAGGTTACGAACCACTGCTCTAAAATGTGACTCTGGTTGACATAGTCCTCATTTTCGTTGTGCTTTCATCAAACTGAAGCTCATGAACATCAGCTGGCTTAGGATCAACATTTTTTGCCCATTTTCTGTCCAGTCAAACTTCAACTAGTCATTGCCGAACTACATAACGGCAACGTCACTGGTGGAGTGTGTCCTGGGGAAAGTCTTTTGTGAACCTTATTAAATGTGTTTGGCTCCACCTAAAGGTCACTTCTGGTTTTCAACCAATCCAACTGCAACGTTTCTTGAGCTGCTTGTGGTACCCCAACCTCAAATCACTTTGTCTCCTCTCTGTATTCCGCCAGATACCTCAAGAATCATTCCGTCGCGCTGGGCCGACCCGGATCCCAAAACCAAAGGGCTCCACGTCTGTAAAAGGGATGAGCGGCAATGGCGCGCTGCAGAATAGTAGCCAGTCACTGCGCACTCCTCTAAGCAGTGGCAAAGACCAGGCTGTGCACACGTCTGCAGCACACAGAACCAATACCAACAACAACCCGAACCTTGCCAACCGCAAACTTTAGTATAATGTCATGAATAAATTCGAGGTGAATGACAACGTGAGCTCCAGAAGGTCACTTTGCATTCACCGACAACTATATAGTAGCTGCTTTAGTTTAGTTCTCATCATGTCAGCATCACTGCAACCCAGGTGAAGTGTCATAGGAAGGCGACTTGATAAAGCTGTATGTTGTGTATTTGTATTTATTTTTTAGCAGTTTGGAAAAAAAAGACATGAAAAAAACAAGACTGGAAACTATTTTTTTTTTAATGATAAATGGCCATAATGTACTGTATGTGAAAAACTGATGATGAAATGCAGCTGCATCATACTACCTAGCATAGTTTTTTTTCCCGCCTTTTGGTTCAATAAAGACCTTTTATATTGGAACATACATGTCTCAAATTAATTTTGATCATACATTTTGCATCAGGATTGGCATATAATAAAGTACAGTGGCTTTAACATGAGAACTCCACATTTTTCACATTTTATGTTACAGTCTACTTCTGCATCGAATACATTTGTCACAGGCTATGAATACTTAAATATAAGACAATTTATTATTTTTTTAAATTCTTAATAAATTTGAAAAACAAGGAAAAACCTTTGCTGTCATTAAGAATTGTGTAGAATTTTGAGGCGATCATCTGTTACTTAACAAAATGTGGAAACACTATCGTTTTTCTAAAGCTTGAACAGCCTAGATGCACTTTAACATTATGTATTTAAAAAGTAGTCATGATCATCCTAAAGGTTTTTGGGGGGGATTCCCTGACACAAGTGCAACTTATTGTCCAAACCTCCTGCTGTATTCGATCAGCATTGTCTTCTAATCACGTGGATGTCAGTGTTGTTTGCATGGCACTGCTCAGCACGCACAAGAAGTGATCCATCTCCTGGCCTCGCTCTGTGGCACACACCCACGAGCGAGAGGAACCATCCAAGATGAAGGCGTGCTTCACGTCTATGGAAATATAAAGCAGCTGAGCAAAGGAGAGCAATGTGAAAATTGTGTCCGTGTCTGACAACTTACAACGCGAATGTACGATCTTCCTCACAGTCAGAGTGGCGAGCGCCAAAGAGGCGAAGAACGTGTGTGTGCTCCTGTGCACCACCGTGAAAGGTGTGTGTTTCTTTTGCCTCCGTGTCAACATCAAAACATCAGTGAACAGGAAGAGGCTGACATCTGCTACGTGCTCGTAGGTCCTAATCAAACATGAGCCACACATAATTTAAAAACATGTGACCGTAACATCTGCAGCAGCAGCACTGATATTTGAGACACAAATTGCAGTCCTCCATGAGTGCATACAGATTTAGAAAGTACAATATGTAGTCCAATCGAGGCAAGCCACATGGGCTGTGTCAATTGTTAATCATAGTTGCATTTGCCATGGGGCATTAAAAAAAATAACACTGGCAGTGGGCCACACAAACGGCCACGACACTCTTGTCCTACATCATTTGACATTATTCATGTTCTCAAAAAGTGAATTAATATTATCTGAGGAGCAATGCAAATTAATTGGAACTTTCTAGTAATTTGACACCTGAGAGACTCTGGGATGTGATCATTGGGGCTGTGGAGTAAATCAGCATCTTGACGGATGATCAACTGCCGGTTTCCCTCATTGAGACTCTGCACGCAGACATACACAAACACGTTAAAGTGGTTGTGTGTATAACTTTCAACAAGGGATACATATAGAGTTCTACCGGACAGCCTTGGATCATCTGCTGTGTTTCCTCCAACAGCCAGTCTCTTTCACAGTTGTGTTTGAGCTGAAACGAGACAAAACATATTGCTTTCATTGTTTTTAGTTGATGACAACAGTGTGTGAGCCATTCTACCTTTTGGATGAACTGTGTGTATCGCTGCAACGTGCTGAGGGCGGAGGAGACTTGAGTGTGATCAGGGTGACTGACATGTGTGTGCAAAGCTAGAGCTTGCAGCAGGGTTGTGTACTCTTGGATTCGCCACACTGGACACAGCAGCAGCTCCTGTAAACTTTCGGAGCAGGCGCACACATGGATACCAACCCACGTCCGCACGCACAGGAATGTGTGTCAACATCCCAGTTTGACAGAGCACAAGCGCACGCAAGGTTACCTCAGCATGTGGGTTGCCAGAGTTCGGTCAGTTCTCTTCAGGAAAGCTCGAAATGCCGGCTTCGTATCTCTGCACTGACACACACGTATAGGACTTTGGCAATGATAACCATAGACAAACAATACTGACACATATCCATTTGCATTTGCATCAAAAACGCTGCCTTGGCAAAGATAATGAAGCTCTGCTTTGGTTGCTTCAGTCAAAGGGGCATTCATTTTACAAACAGTTGATTCATTACATTAGCAGCGGTATCGAAGAGCCAGCATCACACAGAGATTTCACGGACCGCATTGAGTGTATGAAAGAGGCAACATAGAAGTTAATATGATAGTTCAGCGTCGAATGGCATTATCAAGGTCTTGTATTAAATCTCTTGGATCGCTCAAGTGGTTGTTACCTTGTCAATGGCACTGAGAGCAGTTGTGTAGTTGTTGAGGTAGTTTGTGTACACTCTGAGGTGTGTGCATAGTTTCAGGCACACATCGCCAACACACTGCTCTGCACCCCACTGCTGCAGTCTAGCATCTAAAGCTGCCTTGAACTCCCTGTGATCAGCAAGCAGGAGGAAAATGAGACAAAAACTAAACAAGAAAGCTATGTGTATGGGTTGTGCGTACCTGTTGAGGTCCAGTATTTTTGCAACGGGGTTCAGGATGACAAGCATGTCTGCTAAACTGAGAATGGCTCTGTTGGAGTTGAGGGCTGCTGTGAGAGGCTCTTGGTATGACTTTAGCAAAGAGGAGGTCAGAGGAAAACCAACCAATGAAGTTTAGCGTATAACAACAAATTCAGCCTCGCACAGAATGGTGTGGAATGCTTCTGATCCCGTGTAGCAATCGCGGTATCATGTACGCAAAGTCCATGTGACATCAATAGCAGCACAACACAACGTAACCACCAAGCAATTCAACAAAAACATGGAACAGGATGCATAAACAAGAGACTCGTAAAGTGTTCACAATCACAGAGTTTGGAAGAGGACATACCCTCACAATAGCGCTGAGTCTGCTAATGTACAGAACCTCACTGAGTTGCAACTCTCTGGCGACGACACCTCTCCAGTCCAGCTGTGTCTGAAAGAAGAGACAAGCAAAGATGAGGACTTGGCTGTTCTCTGGCACGGGGAGAGAACATACACAGCATATCACACCTGAGGAAGCCCTGACATCAGAGGGACATTGGAAAGTAGGTTTTCTTCTCTCGTCTCCTTCTCATCACTCCATTTTGTCAGGAAGGCAGCAAGAAACTCGAATGGTCTCGTCTGAAGATGCATGACTAGTCAATGAGTCGATTATACTACCCCGCAATGACGTCTACGGCTTGATGTCTACTTGTCGCTAATGAGTTTTCACAAAAAAGAAAAGCTGGAGAAGGATTTTTCGGACCGTGCTGTCAAACTGCATTAAAATCCGCCCCCCTGCTGACCTTGTGATCATTGAACAGAACAGCAACTAGTACTATTTACCTCTGCTTGTTTGCTGAGAACAGTGAGTCCCTCAGTGAGCGCCAGACTTAGGTCTTCGGACAAACACAGATCCTCAAGACAGACTCTCTCCCACAGAGAATGACCTGATGAGTCACCAGAGTTTACAAAAGGCCAAGTTCCCACAAGCTTAGAAGAAGTGAGACACCCACCTAAAGCTCTGCCCCGGGCTTGTAGGCCAACTTGCTGAAGCCGGAACTCCAGACAGTTTTTCATCTCCACCAGAGCTTCCTCAATCCACTGGGCCTGTCTGCACCAGCCCATCAGGACTGGCTCACAAATGTAATGAAGTGCCGGGCCTCCTGGTTGTGGGTCGGAGAGCCCGATGGCACTGATACTTCCATCAGACCAATCGCTAAGGACTAAAGATGGGTAACAAAACAACAGGGTTTTGTTCATTTTGAATTGAATTGTCTTAATTATATGATAAGACTTTGGCTACAGGACTCACTATTTTGAAAACTTCCAGTGGCGAGACCCATCGGTGCCCAAACATTCAGCCCAGTAAGAGCGGCCAGCTTCTGCATGAGCGCCACACCTGAGGCTGAGAGAGAAGAACAGTTGAGCCGCAGAGCTGCTTCTGAGTCACAGTGAGAAATGGCGATCACCCACTCGATGCCGCACACGGAGAGAAAATGTCGATCCCACCTCCTTGCTCGGCAGGGGCCACCAGGATGGACAATTTTTCCCAGAAATCTCGATGGGCCGGGATAAGTATGGTTCTGTCTGATAAGCAGATATCTGCAGGAACAAAATATGTTGAGGGGGGGAAACAAAGAAATAAGAAATAGGAAAAAGTATTCATTCTCACTGTGGAAGAGGTGAATTTCTTCGGTTCCCCCTGGCGCTAACAGGCCAAGCCTTTTAAAAGTGCGCCCAGAAACAGCCTCCTCCACCTGGGACAACAGTGCCAAGAGAGTCCCTCGGTGGTCATAGAGGACGACAATCACATCCGCCTTGGCGCCGCTCAGCACCAGCTACGACACACAGGAAGAAAATGACGTTGATTGCTACCATCATGTTCCAATTATGTCTGATTGAAGTTGGTTGTTCACCTCATAAGCAGGAATTTTATTGGAGACCAACAGCAAGCAGTTTGCAGGATGCCTGTAGATGTTGCAGCGTTGTCGTGGTGCAGGTCTGAAGACGTATTTGGACAGTGGCCCACTAGCTCTGCTTGGAAAATTTGAAACAGCAGCTTCGCTGAATAACAGTTAACAATAATGAGGAATGATCAACTTGAACTTTGTGCACTGGGGCACAGTCATGTTGGAACAGGAAAGTGGTTTGCTCACTTCACCAGTGGCCATAATAAGCAGTACTGAAAATTGATGACAGGATGAATTAAAAAATAATAATAATATTCCCAATAATTAAACGACACGAACACCCTAAACTGGTTGCCAGTCATCCGTGCTCACACTCACACCTCGGGAAAATTTAGAGTGTTCTATTAACCTGCCACGCATGTTTTGTTTTGTAGGGCGGCCCAGTGGTTAGCACGTCGGCCTCACAGAGGTCGTGGGTTCGATCCCGACTCCAGCCTTCCTGTGTGGAGTTTGCATGTTCTCCCCGGGCCTGCGTGGGTTTTCTCCAGGTCCCCCGGTTTCCTCCCACATTCCAAAAACATGCACGGCAGGCTGATTGAACACTTCAAATTGCCCCTCGGTGTGAGTGTGAGCGCGGATGGTTGTTCGTCTCTGTGTGCCCTGCAATTGGCTGGCAACTGGTTCAGGGTGTCCCCCCTCTACTAACCGAAGATAGCTGGGATAGGCTCCAGCATCCCCCAACCCCCCTCCCGTGACCCTTGTGAGAAGAAAGCGGATCGGAAAATGGATGGCTGGATGGGATGTTTTTGGAATTTGGGAGGAAACGAGAGTACCCAGAGAAAACCCACACAGGCAGGAGGAAAACATACAAACTCCACACAGGAAGGCCGAAGCCGGAATCGAACCCTGAACCTCTGCACTGTGAGGCCGACGTGCTAACTAGTCGATCACTGTGTTGATGAGTCTAATCAACAAAACAAAATTTTAAAATGCTATTGTCTTCACTGAGAACAGATCTGGACAGTTATTTATTTATTTATTTTTTTAAAGAAGGTGTACACATTTGATTTATATTGATCATTGTACATTAGGTTTCCATCGTGTCGTTAGATGCATTTCTGACCTGCTGGAGCTGTGCGCTACGTTTTCCTCCAAGCTCAGGCCGCTGCTTGTGCTCAGACTCAAGTCAGGAGGTCCAGAGGTCTTGAATGTGGTCCCAAGGGTGGTTGCTCTGCCTCCAGATTCACCCAACCTTGTGCTGGTGCTCCAGGCTTTTCTGGTTCTCAGTGCTATTCCTGCAGGAACAAAAAAACATGCTACATTTGCTACTTTTTTGTTTTTACTTCACTCTTCACTGCTTTCACTCACTCTTCTCCTCGTGAATCTTTGTTCTGATCATCTGCCTGATTATTCTTTCTTTCAGTCTCTCCTCCTCTTCTTCTTCTTCTTGCTCCCAATCATAAGGTTGGCTGAGTGTCCAGAAGTGTTGTGCTGCTTCATGAGGAGTCAGCCTGTCCAGTGTGCTGATGCAGGAGATGAAGTGCTTCTTCCAAGCGCCAAACTCCTTTTCTCCAGGCGTGTAGGGAAGAAACCAACCTTGTCGTATGCAGCGCCCCGCCCAGAGACAATCCTGAGTTTTATTTGTACCGTGATGATTAAACTCACAGAACAAATTAAATACAGTGCCATGAAAAAGTATTTGCCGCCTTCCTGATTTCTGTTTTTGTTTGCATATTTATCACACACAAAGGTTTCAATTCATCAAACCAATTTGTATATCACACATAGAGACTAACCAAGGAAACATACAATTAAATCTCTAAATGCCAATTCAATTCATTAAGGCACAAAAAAATTCAAACCTACCTGTCAGGAAGGGGGCAAACACTATTTCACAGCACTGTACAACTGTTGGCCTTACAACCCTTCCCACCTGTTCCGACAGAACTCTCCAGTGCCAGCTGACTTGGGCGGCGGAGCACAGGTCCAAGGGGGACAGGAAGGACATGATGTAAAGTGACAGGAAGCGGGGCAACACCGCTGTGAAATCCGCTTGAGTTGTTGGAAGTGTTTCAGTCAGCAGATCTCTACAGTACCTGCTGAGATGATTGACATACTGTACTTCAGTGGACGGTGTTGTGACATTCCCAATTTTTAGAAGGGGGAATAAAAGGCCTTCACCTGAGCTGAGCCTTGGTACATCGTGTGAGCACAGAATGCAGCATGTGTTTCCTCTGTCGATCAGTCCATAGATCAAACCAGTGCAGCACTAGTTTGATCCTCTCTTCAAATAACTGTTAGGGAATAAACATCAGCACTGGTCCAACAATAGCGCATCTCATGAGGTTAAAGTACCAACCAGCTGATTGAGAAAAACAAATCTGCCTTTAAAACTCATTCTGTACCAGCCATTAGGATCAGATCCTAAGTCTTGAATAAAAATGTGAATACAGTAAGTGGGATTGAATGTGTGGAGTCTGAAAAGACATTTATAAAATATGTACAGTATTTCGGAGTGAATGACTTAAAAAGACCATGATGTTATTATTATTAATGACCATTTCAGTATTGGAGGATGATAGAGGCACCAAGGTTTCTGAATTTTATCATTTTTTTCTCAAGTTAAGGTGATAAAATTTCGTGTAATTGGGATGAATCCAACTGAAACATAAAGGTTTATGTTCATTAGGTATTTTATTTGTCATATGTTATAACGTAATGAAAATAAGATGCAGTTTACTGTTGAATAAATTCTTTACAATTAAACAGTTAAATGCACTCAAATACTAATTTATTCTTTTGTATACTCGAAAATTACAAGGACAGGATTGTTTGCTGTGTTAGGTTGCTATGTTGCCTGTAATATCAGAACAGACTAATGCAAATGTCTATATTGTCTTTTTCTGATAAAATGAACAGGGTCGCGTTGGTTTGAGTGACACACATCGACGACTGAAAGAAAATGAGGATTTACCAATCTTATTTGAAACTTAGTTTTATATGACAAAACAAGTAACCAACCGTTGATGGTTGAACTGGACGACTCAAATTCCAAGATTGGTTTACTCCCTTCTCTTGAAAACATAAAACTGAATACAGTACATCAGAATGTTGGCGCATTTTAGATTGGCCAATCAACAATTTCTATACATTTAATCACAATCTGTATCCGTATAATCTAACTATAATGCTTTTTCAGTTCGTGTTGCTCTGAATCTGACCTGCCTGTTCTCTGCGCGGTTGTTCAGCGGAGTCCAGCAGCTGAACCGAGCGTTTGAGTGAAGCCTTTTCTTTTCCATGGATTTTGTTTTTAAAGCCACGTGGAATCCTGACGAAGCACTCGATTACAAGTATGGTCTACAAATACAAGTCATCTGTGACTCCGGGTCGCCGTGGATACGCATCAACACATTCCTTCACACAAAACACTGCACTTGCTGCGACCAACATCATCACATTATTGGTACGAAAAGCCCGTCAGCTTGTTCTGTGGATTTGTTTCACCCACTACGATATATTAGCTTTTTAAAGAACATTGCAAACTCGTTGTGGGTGTGTGAGCAATTTTCTCATTCGTTCAATCCTATATGGTGTAGTTCCGCGTTACATGCACAAGATAGCGCTGGGTGAACGTCTGATGAAATGCAAATTTAAACACAGTACAGCGTAGTTTCCCCAACCTAAATTGAACAACGGCGTGTATCTTATATTTGAAAAAATGTCATTCACGCCTTCAAACAGGAATGTTACAAAAAGTGGATACATGACATGTGCCACCTTGTGGAACAGCATTTAACACTTCTGCCTCTTACGTCGCTAGCATGTGAACAGATGAACAAAAGAGTGGTAAATACGATTAACTAAAACAGGATAATTCTAAAAGACAAACCTGATGGTCTTTCTTGGAACATTGACTGTCAATCAATGCACTGAACGGTAACTTCCACGAAGTGAAGCTGGTTGACTCTTCTTTCAAAGAAAAAGCCTTACTGAAACGCTGCAGAATACTTGATGACATTTGTCATTCATGTATTTTATTAAAAACATCAGCATACATGTTTTTCACAGTTCAAGCTTTAAAGATAATACTACATCTCCAACATTGGCTGACTGACAGTCAAAATTATTGAATGATTTACAATTCGCATGTGGAGAAGTAGACAATTCATTTCAACCAATAAAGCTTTAATTACCGTATAAGAAATTAAGGCGTGGTAGTGACATCAACATTTGGGTTATTACCGTATAAGAAATTAAGGAAATTAAGGCGTGGTAGTGACATCAACATTTGGGTTACTGGACTGCTTGCAGCCAAATAGGAAGCAAATATGTGGACACAAACTATCGAATCTTGATGCTGAAAATGGTTAAACATTCTTTTTTTCCACATTGTAACTACAATTTGATAAATCTGTTTGATTATACACTGATGGGTCTGATGATATAAAGTGCAACAGAGTGCCATACAATTATTTGCAGCCAAATGATCTGTTAAGTTAATTCAAATCACTTTGGTTAGAACGTTGCACTTCCTCTTAAAAGACATGGTCTAGATCTAGAACAAGAAATAGATGCTGGTGACCAGTTAGATAAAATGATAAATAGTGCCTAAACTACGAGGATCTTGATGTTTAGTAATATTAGATTGGCAACGCCTTCATTAGGCGCATCGAATTTTGTTTTTGCCTTTCATGGGCAACAAGCAGGTTTGCACGTCTGGAAGAGAGAGGCATTCACATGCTGGCAGACCTCGGAATCTCCTGGCTGTCGGTCAGATTCAGTTTCTGGCTGGAAGTGACAAGTTCAGGGAGAACACAAACACAAATTGTATGTATTCCTCTAACGCAACAATAGGCATTATTTATATCTCACATGAGGTCTTGCAGATGCCAATAAGGATACATAGATGAACTCAACTCCTCCAGCTGAAAAGGAAAATTATAATTAGCTTTTCATTTTTTAGAATCAGAAAAGCATAGAGCCATGTATCTGTTGGTTTTCAATGAGGGTTGAGTTTGGGGGGATGAGATGGTCATGGGGTGAGCTTGAGTCTGTATCTGATGAGCCATTCTCAAAACGAGAGAATGCTTCTGTCATAGAAATTGAATTTATTTTAAGGCTTTTAACACCTCTTAACCAGGGGTGCCAATAATTATAGAGGGCACTGTATATTTACTACTGAGGAAAAGGGGCCTTCAAACAATAATGTAGGTGGTGCTCCAAGAATTTTTGTACAGAACTGTCAAATGTCCAAGGTCTTACATTCAGAAGCAACTTGTCCATGTTGGTGTCCCGGGCTGTTTTTCTCTGGTCGTCTTGCATTTCGTCCTCCTCACCATACAGGTCAAAGTGTAAGCGGGCCAACTTTTCCTGCATCTCCCGCACATGCTCCATCTGCCCAATGGAGCACTCATTGCCTGGGACAGACAAAAGAAAACTTTGTAAACTCTGGTGTATAAGTTCCTGGTGGGAAGAAAATACTTCAGGCTGAATTCGAACTGCAGGTGGTCACAATTCCAATTTCGTGCCGACACCTTACTTTATGTTCTTTTTTTTGTCTTTTGACCTGACCATGACACACACAGACTTCCAAAATGCAGCTGGAAACTCTTGAACAAGTTAATTGAATTTGCGGCCTGAGAAAGATTTTGTCAAGCCCCATATCGGTAACAGGGCAATACATCAGATTTGGAAACACTGACCTGGAGTAGAAACCTGGCTGAAGACCTTCAATTCCAATATGACAATGTGCATTTTTTAATTTGCAGGTGGTCACAATTCCAATTTCGTGCCGACACCTTACTTTATGTTCTTTTTTTTGTCTTTTGACCTGACCATGACACACAGACTTCCAAAATGCAGCTGGAAACTCTTGAACAAGTTAATTGAATTTGCGGCCTGAGAAAGATTTTGTCAAGCCCCATATCGGTAACAGGGCAATACATCAGATTTGGAAACACTGACCTGGAGTAGAAACCTGGCTGAAGACCTTCAATTCCAATATGACAATGTGCATTTTTTAATTTGCTTGTCAGATTTTATTTTTTCTTTACTCTGCTATGTTTGACTTGTTCCATTTGAGAGGGGAAAAATAAACAACAACAAAAACACAATTGTGTCACTTGAGTCATCCTTAAATCAGCTAACCAAAAGCTTGCAGTTTCCCTGAGTGGAAGTCATTGAGAAGGCTGAGAAGTCCATTCTCCATCTCCTGCACGTCAGAGACATCCGTCAAGAACGAGTGCTGAATGATGGGTGCCGCCTGGTTCTGATTTGTGCTGGGACGAACACTGGGACCCATTTGATACTTGGTTTTGTCACGAACTCCCCTGGAAAAAAATAACACCAATTAAAGAAGGCATTTCAAGCATACAGCTTCGGGCAAAAACTGGCTACTGTGGCGACACTGCAGGTAAGCATTGTGTTCAGCAGTGTACAATTTAATGATTCGGCATACGATTGTATGATTTTGGAGTAAAAAAAGGCGAAAAATAATACAGTATCGTATTATTGCATTACAAATATCTGTGACTTTATGTTTGGTGCCTCTATGTACAAGCCTTTTAATCGTATTGCACACAACCCATTTGACACCTTGAACTTAAAGTATTACATGGTGACTCAAGTGGTGAGCACATGTTGCTGCTACCTTTTATTCTTGCTCTTCTGGCTGGAATGGGGGCCCGTGCCGTGGCTGCAGCCGACATGTTTCCCCCCGATGGAAGCACTGACTTTCCGAGCAGAACCGCTGGTGGGAGTCGGCGTTGCCACCGTCACCGTGGCCGCCGCCGCTGGGGTAGTGGGGGTTCTGGGGCTCTTTCTCTTTAGCTTTCGTTCCTCCATAACGGCAGGCAATGGTGGTGACCGGTTAGCAGGGTCGGGCGCACGTCATGACAAGCCAGCACTCAATACAACAGCCGTATTAACCAGAACCAGAACACACATAATCGCAAGGGGAATGTAGAACGTCCGGTGTTAGATGTGAAATTTAAAAGCATATGACACGCTGAAAAACGCATGTAAACAAGATTGTCGGTCAACGTCCACACGCTAGCCGCATGTCTTACCGAGTGAACCAATAGGGGCAACTAATAAAACAAATACCAACACAAAGAAACCAGGAAATAGGCGCTTGTTTCTCGTCAAAACCAATACTCAACAGTTGCTGTTGTTTTTTTCTTCTTCTTCTTTTTCTTCTTCTTCTTCTTCTTCCTCCTCCTCCTCCTCCTCCTCTTCTTCTTCCTCTTCTTCGTCTTCTTTTTCTTCTTCTTCTTCTTCTTTCGGATTTTGACAGCTGTTGGAAAATAACGTTGAAGAGCATTACCGCCACTATTGGTGTAGAGTGCGAATTAAGGATAGAAATACATTAAATACTGTATATACCTCCTCCTAAAGACCAAATTTGTTGGCTTTAAAATCCGACACAACATTTAAAAACATTGGCTCTTTCAAAGCATTTCTATGACATCAAATCATGTTTCTCTTTTTTTAAAAGCTCAGTTATGTTTCGTCTTCCGAGAGCACATACACTAACTAGCATGTGGTCTGGGAAGTATTGCTAAATGTTCTGTGATTTATTCTTATCAACAACAATGTCATTTTCATGAATTGATGTTTCTTTTTCTTTCTTTATAAGGGTGCTATTCACTCCGTGTATGCAAATTTAATCTTGCATTGGTTCTTGTTTCCTGTCTCTTGCTGTCCATTTCTTCATCTCTCCATACGTTACTCCCTATTTTAAAGAACAAAGCTTATTTCCAAACCCCAGGAACCAACATAAAAGAGTCAATTCAATCCAGAACTTCATTTTGAAAATGTCAAATTTGACCAAGAATACACAGAATTACATCGATAACAGAATTACAAGTCCAAAACCTCATTATAAATTGAAAACCAGAGGCCACTTGAAAGTAGAACGTGGCAGGTTGGGAAAAATCTGCAATCCATCAGAATCAACATCAAAAGAGAAGAATACTTAGATCAAGAGTTAAAGCAGGTTGACTTGAGTCCACTTAATATGTTGCACCCATTCTGTACTTTAGTTTTCATTTGCTAAGGGATTTCTTTTGTCTGTGAATGTTGACGAAATTAGTGTGCTGTTTAGGGCGAGTTTTTAGTCTTTTAGAAAACTTTTGTTCCCCATCTGTTTACAGTTTTTGCTGCTTTTTTTCGTTTTTTTTAGATGTAGTTACAGAGAGTAGTCACTGGATGTCGCTAAGCAAACACTCGATAAAAATACCAATTTGCAAAAAATATATTTTTTTCAGGTTTGTCAAATTTTAAGTGATCAATTTTTCTTGAAGAATATATTTAGAATGCCTGGTTTACGTATTTAAAGTTATAGTATTTGTTTATATAGCGTGCAGGATATTCTGCATAAGGCACACATATTGAAAATTGGTAAAAAATAAAATAATCCTGGAATAAGTTGCAAAAGAGTACTGTGAGACAATTTTCTCGGTCCACTTGATGTCCCTCGACTCTCCCTTTTCCCGCCTTTGTGAGCTTGTGTGTTTGTGCTGCGTGACAGAGACTGAGTGAGGTGAACCATGGCTAAAATTCCACAGATGAACACATTTAGACTGAGTCCTCACAGCCATTAGGAGAAGCGCGTACCATAATTGCAATGTAGGATGCTGTTTCCAAAGCTAGTTCAGTCCTTTCTAATGCTGTTTGAATTATGCATTCAAATTCGGATGAATGACAACTCATCTAATTACACACTTCCTTTTGCAGCTAATTCTAAGTTACCTGCTGTTTTTTTTTTTTTTTTATGTGAGAAAATAACCCATGTTACTTTACTTGGATGTATTAAAGCTACTCTATATGATTATTTCACAAGGGAAATATATATTCTCCCTGTGGAACTGGCCTTCATCGGCAAAGTAGTACTTTAAATTAGTTGCAAATTATGTCTTTGTAAGAGCTATATATAACTATATCTGTGTTTAATCACAGCGTTGCAGTACTACCAAAGGTAGGCATTCCGTCAGTACTAACTGAAGGTCCGTCACCGATTGACGGCGGTTTTGCTCTTGACTAACGGCGTGTCTTGTGTGTTTGTTAGCGGGGCTGAATACGATCAGGGTTGGTGATATTGACTACATATGGAAATGCTTTGCGCTTCGTGTACAGTAGGTGGTGGTATGCAACAAAGAGCTGTAATACACCAATGAACCGAAAAGAAGAAGAAGAAAAAGAAGACAAAGAAGAAGACGATGATAAGCATGAATAGACAGGAATAGGAGTGCAAGCGACTGACATTGGATTCTACCCTTGGCCACAATGCGCGTTAGAATTCTTGTCATCCGAAACGTTGTTGGCGTTTTAGGAGGTAAAACAGCAGCAGGCAGCCCGCAGCATGCCCCCGGTGCACTTAACAGTTCAATAGATTGGCCAATAAGTGTATGTGAAATGTATGGGAGTGTATGTGGGGCAGCACGGTGGTCGACTGGTGAGCACGTCGGCCTCATAGTGCAGAAGTGCGGGTTCGATTCCGGCTCCGGCCTTACTGTGTGGAGTTTGCATGTTCTCCCTGTGTCTGCGTGGGTTTTCCCTGGGTACTCTGGTTTCCTCCCACAAACATGCATGGCAGGTTAATAGAACACACTAAATTGTCCCTAGGTGTGATTCTGAGCGCGAATGGTTGTTCGTGTATGTGTGCCCTTCGATTGGCTGGCAACCTGCCCGAAGACAGCTGGGATAGGCTCCAGCATGCCAGCGACCCTTGTCAGTTGTGCATTACCGTTATAAAGTCAAATCAGGTCCCACCCGGGGAACAGAACACAAGAATAAAATGCACCAGATTTTGTATTCTTCACAAGCTTACCATAATAAAATGTAATGTAATTAGCTCTATTACGATATTTGTAAATTCACAAAAATTACATTTACAACCCCGAATATAGGCCCCCACTGCTCCAATTCCTCAGCCACTCTTTTCGACTTCAACGTTGGACTCCGGCATACTCTATCGCTTGTCTCCTCATCACTCTGTAGAGGGTCCAGCTGACATTTTGTCTGTCCGTTGCCCTGAGGGTGTCCAGGAGGCTGTCCAGGAGATGCAGACATTCTTGGCGGATTGCCACAGAGTAGCCGATCATTCCTGATGAGGGCCTCCTGGACAAGGAATCAGAAGACAACATTAAAAAAAAACGAGCCCGTCAGAAGCACCGCGCATATCATCCGTGTGTAAAAAGTAACTTTCAGGACTTTTGGAGGGACACACGCACAGCAAGCAGTACTGGCCTCAAAGCCCATTCTTACATTCTTTTTGCTTAATCTTGCATTGGCCTCTTAATTATTTTCCAGATCTGTTACTTGCCGCAAGCTGTGCCTACAGACATGAGACAAATTGATGATAGATGGACAAGAAGAATGCTGGATGCCAGGTCCTCACATCTGGATACAAACTTCTTCATCATGCTTTTCAATTCATTCTCAAAACCAGCCTTTTGTTTTTTTCACCTTGCTTGATGTTAAGAGATAATTTTGTGAGTGATAGCTTAGACAGCCTCTCTCCGTCTATCTCAAGTACATTTAATGATGGCATGACCGTGTGTGTGTGTGTGTGTGTGTGTGTGTGTGTGTGTGTGTGTGTGTGTGTGTGTGTGTGTGTGTGCGTGCGCGAGTGCACATACGTGATTATTTGTGAGTGTTTGAATAGATCCATGGTAAAATGGTGCAGCCCCCCCAGAGGCAAATTGTTACGGATGCTGTGGTGCTCAAATCACTGTCATTTGGTTCTTTTAAAACAAACTAATTACAGCAATTGTTGTGTGTGTGTGTGTGTGTGGGGGGGGGGGGTGCACTCATGTGCGCATCAATTAGTTACCCTTCCCTTGATTGTTTGTTGCCGCCAGTTTCTTTAGCATGCATTTGTTTACTGCTGCAGCTGTTGCATATCACTTTGGTTTCTAACACAATAACATCAATGCTTTGGACCCACTGAAAACAATCCATTAAAGCTTTGCAATCACAAAAATGATGTTTCCATAAGTGGCACAATTAATTGAAATCACCAACAAATTAAATGTAATCGACAATGATACACGTTTAACTTCAATGATCTACTGTCCACATATATGTATGGCAAAGTGTCATCTCACTGGCGCTCGATTTTGATAATTGAAAATTACCACTCATTCGTCTAAATTAATAAAAACTGTATATATATATATATATATATATATATATATATATATATAGATATATGCTTGATGTCAATGTACAGTACATGACAACAAAATTGGAACACTGAAGCTATATGCACAGGCAATTTGGGTCTTACCCTGAACTAGTGACCTGACGTAGGTTGTGACGTGGCATCGGACCACAGACTAATCTGTCAGGATAATATTTGGATCCATCATCATACAACTAGGCTATGGGTGAATTATGGTTGGAAGGGGGTAATCGGCCAAATTATCTGTATGTGTGTTTACCGGGCTTCAACAAATAGAGAACTCTTTGCCAGGCAGGTGTGTGCGTGTGTGTACGTATGCGTGTGGCGCACACAAACCTTTGTGCCAGCTCCTTCACGCCCTTGTGTGCCAGGTACGGCTCGTCTTTGTGTGCGCATGAAAGCGTGCCACATCTGAAGAAGGAAGAAAAATGCACATTCTCGCGGGGAGAAGAGGAGGCACGAGAGGAGAAGGAGAAAGGTGGCCTTAGCTTTCCTCTCATCATTCAGTCCAACACTTCTTCTCCTTTCGTTTGGTTCCATGCACTCGGCTTTCAGTTCTTTCCGTTTTGTGGCATTCCATGTGCCGCCACTCCTCTGCTGCCCTGCTTTCTTTGCGCTCCATCTTTTTTCTCTCTCAGCTGTCTTTTTCCCGTCCATCTCTTCTTCCTTCTCGTCCCAGTTTCCCAATGTTTGGATGGCTTGCTGCTCCGGTCACTGCTCAGGGAGGCTGACAAGCTAAAGGAGAACATCACAGACAAATGGGCTCCAATTTCAACGGAGACGTTTTTGCTACCTGCACATCTCCACATCCCAAAGCTTATCAGCGAACCCAGCCCAGGAAGCATTACTGAAACTGGTCCGACATCACACGCAAGCAAACACCAAGCGTCCAGAGATAAGCCTCTCTGCTCTCGTCTACGCTGGTTGCTCAGCACTGCGGAGTCAAGCACATAACACTGGCATTCAAACAGGCACAAGACAAACCTTCCACTATCATCCCAACTCTACACTACTGCTGTCTCCATGATCACAAATCAGTTATGAGTTATGTGAAGCTGATGGACACTTAGAATTGTCGTAAAGACTTTGGAGGAGAAGTACTGGAAGCATGAGCACTACTATTACCCCCTTCAGACAGTACTTTGCTCCATATTTTTGATGCTACTTGTACTCTATTCGCACAGCACTGCCATTCCCAATCAATAAGCTTGCAATTAATACCGGAGACAACATATAAAGTACATATACACAGACCTCACCTTGATTACGTCGATGCCGCAGTCATATTGAATGTGGCAAAGTGAAGCGATTTGGGAAGATGCCTCATTCAATTGCTCCTTGGAGTTTGATCATCAAACTGGAACTCTTTGGATTAATACTGAACCTTTTGCTTTTGATTGTACTGCATTGTCATTCTAACAATATTGTTTGATTAAAGATTTTGTGGCTAATACGATGGCCACATCCAATATAGCGGACGCGCTGACATATCCCTTGCAACAGACCAACAGTCTCAAGGGGATACCTGAAGTAGAAATAAGATAAAAAGGGAAAGAAAATCGATTGTCATTTTACACGTCAAAAGAGTTTGTGACTCCCATGGTTACTTTTGTGAAACAGGTTCAGACAGCTTTTATTTGCCGACCCCGATCTAATATGTCCCTCCTCACTTGCTAGACTGTGACTGCACTAGGGAAAGTCTTAATACATAATGTAGAAAAGCTCAACATCGAATGTACGGTATAAAAACTGCGATCAACTGTCACGATCAAAAGTCAGCAGTAAAGACAGTTTGCACTCATGGGGGACAATTTTAAGTCAGCAGTAAAGACAGTTTGCACTCATGGGGGAATTACACTCAACATAAGCAGCGGCACAGAAGTGAAGGGCAGAGAACAGGTGAAATGAGCAGACCATAGCACACTGTCCAATTTCTGTTGCATTTTCTGCTCCAAGCAGATGGACTTCAGACTGATACGTGCCAAACGTGAGGAACAATAAGTGTGAAAACACCACATGACCGGTTCTTGGGGAATAAAAAAAACTACTTAAATGCAATGTGCCTTGTAGACCAGACTCAGCTAGTGTGTGTACCTGCATTCACTGGAACGGTCCAACCAGAGTTCATATAGTGTGTGTGTCAGTGGTTTTATTGTTTGCTCTTGGTGTAAAGTGTCCTTGAGTGTTGTGAAAGGCGCTTGCAAATGAAATGTATTATTATTATGATTATATACGAAAATCACAATGATGAAATACAACCAATGCTGAAATGCACCTCGAAGGGTCTTACCCTCCTAACCCGAAGCCTCCAAGTCTGGATTTAAACTCAGAACCTTCTTGATGAGCCTTACACATGTGGAAAATGGTGTGTATATGTTGACCACTTTGTAGGCTCCTTCTCACTTGGCACAGGACTTATTACATAATCTTCACATTAAGCCATCACTTCCTTCCTCCTCCCTGCCATTCATCCTCAATGCTGCCTTCATCAGCGCACGCTGATTGAGTGTCACTCTGCAGGTGTGCTGACCTTTCACCTGAGGTGCTCGTTCTTCAACACTTCAAGAGGTAAGAGCGATTGATGTGAGATCTTTGAAGGTGCCTGTTTGTGTTTCTTCTGAGCTCCTGCAGTTAAGGAACCAAAGGTCCTCGGGGTATTAGAGCAGGAGATCAGGATATCGGCTCACGCACACACAGTGGCATCTCAGCGACCTCTTGGTGAGTTCAGTGGCAGGGCGTGGTGAGAGTGGTCGTTTGAACCTGAAGATTTTAAAGATCACACACATACACACACATGAACGGCATAAACGCACGCGCAAGCATAACCACTGCACATTGCACAACACACGATGTTGATGAGGCTTCTGCGTTTTGGCGGAAGGACGGCACAGGGAATCCAAACTGCTGGATAGAGAAATTCCTCACATGAGAAGGACAGATGTGGGAAAACTTCAGATGAAGGAGAAAAAAAGAAGTCTTTAATGTGAGTTGGTCTTGTAAGGTCAGATAGAGCAGGCAGAAGCTTGAAGTAGGGAGGAAAGGTTATAGGAAAGGTCAGCATGATTTATTTAATCATAGCACAATCACACACACACACACACACACACACACACACACACACACACACACACACACACACACACACACACACACACACACATCTCCATCAGGAGATGATCGAGGTGACAGAATGAGAATTGTGTTTCTATTTTTTGGACCTTATATGTACATGCAGCGGTTTTTGTGAATTTTTAAGTGTGTGTTTTGACCCAATTCCCCAATGGGTTAACAAACAAACCTCCACACTTGATGCTTTCCTGGAATGGGTAAAAAGGCCCCCAGTGGAAGAAAGAGAATAGCAGAGTGGTGCAGCGCATGCAAAGAAGCCTCATGAAAAATGAACGAAAGTACTTTAGGAAAGCGGATGTAATTAATGTTAGCGATGAAACAAAACTGTCATTCGCTCATCTTGCTTGCGTGGGGGATGGAAGACAGAGGTGGGATGATGATGAGCAGATGAAAGTAGCGCACACCTGCCTTTTGTGGCAGCGGATGCCCCGAGGCACAATGTCACAATGGTGTCTCAGTGACACTGCCAGCCTCATTGACCAAGCCCCCCCATACTTTCCAAACCGCACATCCCCCCCCACCACCGGCCCCTTGTTCACTGCGTCGCTTGCGGCCTTGCTAGTCCTTTGCAGGCCGTGACCTTGGTGGTCACACAGAAAAACGGCCATATGGGGGAGACCGAGCGAGAAAGCGAGGTTTAAGTAATCCCTCATTTGTCTCCATTTTCTTCACCTCCTTCCTCTCACTATTTCACATGCACCATATGCACTCTTGCACCCCCTCTTCCTTCCACCCCCTTGGCCGCGGCCGCGGCCAGTGCCCCCGCCACCTTACCCAGGGCAAGGGCTGCATATGTTAAGAAGGTGGGTAGAACAGAGTGGCGGCAGATGGCTGAGCCCTAAGGCTGCCGCGGCTGGTGGTGGTGCTGGTGCATGGTTAGGCGATGGGAGATCCCGGTTGTGTGTTTGTATGTCTGAATGCGAATGCCATTTGCTCATGATTAGACAGTAGGAAAGAGCCTTTACCTGTGCATTTAACCTTATTCAGTTGGAAATTCTTAAAAGTGTTCAGTAATGGTACATTACAGTCGCCAGTGATTGTCTACAACTAAGGAACAGATGGAGAAAAAGAAACCAGGGTTGCTCTCTCCCGTCCAATAAAATAATAATAATAATAATAATAATAATATTAGAAAAGCCATAGCTGGATCCACACCCAAGTACACATCAGGTATGTTATCACTATTTCTTTACAACAATGTAAAATAGTCAGTGTATAGCTTGCATAACAGCTTGCATTGCTTTCAAAAAATAAAAATGTTTTCATGGCTGATATTTGAGAACACGCAAGAATGATTAGACTAGACTAGGGGGAGAAGACTGATGTTTTCTTTTCTGAAATGAAATTGTTTTCAACAAAATGTCATTTTAATTAATTCAACCTTATGCCACTTATATCTAATCAGATTCAGAATCACAATCCTCTTTTTGGCCAGCGATGTTGAAAACTCACAAGGAATTTGTCTCTGGTCGAATATTTTTTTTTTTTACAACTGGCCCTAATCCTCTTTCGTAGATCAACGACAGTAAAGCAAATGGTGCAATTAAGCCACAACAATGAACATGGCAATAACATCCCAACAAAGATGTGCAAAATTGGGGGGAACAAAAATTCTACAATGTCACTATGGAATTTGAAGTCAACTGTTGAAGAAGTTAATGGCAAGAGCAAGGTAAGACGCTGTTGGAATGGCTGATGGCTTCAGTGTGCATCTATGTTATGAACACCTGAAATTTGAATACAGTCCATGACTAATGGTCCAGTCAAAGAGTTTATTTTAAAGCTAAATTTCCATATGTCCCACTTTAAATGCCAAGTTCATACAAGTTATTTTGTGAACATTATGTACACAGCATTAGTCTTCTTTTTTGCTGCTCCAATTCCCTCAGAAAATGAAATACTGGCAAGAGCAACTCATATCTCCCACTTTCAGGTCCGTAATGTGAAAACGGAACAGCACAGTGGAATAAAGTCTTGAACAGGTTTTGTAATGTGAGAAGATCTGAAACAGATCTTGAAGTGCACGTCTGCGCGCATACGCTGCTGTCCAAGGAGGAGACATTACATACATCTAGGGAGCAGACAAACGCGGCAGAGGTGTGACTTTTGTCCTTCATTTCACCCACATTCGTCCTCGTCTGACGATTGTGAAGATGCTTGGAGGTATTGCACAGCTGCTGCGCTCTGAAGCGCACACGCACCTTGCAGATATGGGCCGGCTGCCATGCTTTAGTCTGGATAATAGGCTGCTAAGGGCGCAGCTTGCTCGGCGGCCGCACGCACACGCACGCACACACACACACACACACACACACACACACACACACACACACACACACACACACACACACAAAACCACATGCGCGCAAACACACAAGCAGACACACAAACTCAAGAGACAAGTTTATCTCATCTAGTGAGCGTAGTTAAGTGGCAGCCTGTTTAGCATTGTTTAGCTCCACCTGTTGGATATTGTCGCTGCCGGGTGGATTCCCTGCATCCACAAAATCACTACTTTTAAGGGAAAAAAAAAGTCGTCTTGCTTGTGTTGCCAAACAACGCATCATGCTTGCTAGTATTATATTATATATATATATATTCTTATATTGATATCATATCCGGGTGGCCATCGCCACCAACACACCACCACCTCAAAAATCATGTTCAATCAGTAATTGAATTTACTAAAAATTGTTCATTTAATATGTTGTCATTGATTAAAACGGTGTGGACATGTTGCCACTGCCAGCTGTGTACATCTAAGTCTGTATTTGCCTCCCAACAACACAAAAGTCTATATTATATCACAAAAACAGCTATGAGTGACGCAATAGGGATAAAAACGAGCTGACTATAGTGTAATTGGCGGATATTAATCTACAGTATGTGCAAATTTACCTTTGTGCCTGATGCGCTTTTTTCTCAAACAAAGCAGTATACTAGTAATTGTGTACAAAATAAGCCTGCTGAAATGTATGAAACCTATTTTAACTTGATATTGTCGAAAAACACATTCAGACTTTCAATTCTGAGGCAACAGAATGCCACAAAGCTCCTGTGGAATGAGGAAGTGGTTATATGACCATTTTCGTGTCCAAAGGAGTTAATAGATTTGTTCTCAAGCAATTTTCCACATTTGAACTTGGTTCATAATGTGTAGTAATAATGAGCAGTGCAGGAAAAGATCAAAATCAAGTTGTGAAGGAATATGAAATTGACCACCTTTGGCCATACGAGGGTATTCCACCCAACTGCGGCGATATTTAGTTTGCATATCACAATTATCTCATCGATACAAGCACAAACACCCCACAGACTCCCAGAAGGTCATTGGCCTGAGGACATCTAGTTGAAGTGATGATCTTTGGCACCAAGCGGCTGGAGGCCGAGTTCCGGCGTCTCATTTACATGCTGCTACTCATGCACGCTTTCCTCTTCTAAAGTCATTGCTCTACATCTAGACTGCACAGACAGACGAACCCTCGGCATTGAAATGTGAATAACCACACACCAAAATCTAAAACCAGCAGGCAACATTCTTTTTTTTTTTTTTTTTTAGAGTTTAGAAACAACACATACTGGGTTCTCTCTCCAGTAGAAGCCCCTCTTTGACGTTCATCTACACGTCTCTTTGTGTGTTTGTGTTTTTAGTAGCGTAACCAGGCATACCTCCTGGTAATGGATATTAATGGTCCCGGGCAGTCCTCTATGGCGCAGTGGCTGAGAGTTGTCTGTTTGACCTCGTCTTCAAGCTGGGAGACCTGGAACCCAGGGGTGGTTGGCCCTGTAGGGATCTGTGTCACCATCAGCATGCATTACACTCAAGGTAAACGCACACTGTTAGGAGCCACGTCTTGTGGGCTTTGCACACTGTTCGTCAACCTGATCGTGGAGTGTGTCTTTTTTTTTTTTTTTCTAAATATGCTTCAACATCTTTTTTTGTATATTCGACCTCATTCTGCAATAGCTGCAAAAATATTTACAACTTTGATTCTGTTTTGCCACATGATATGTACTTTCTATGATGGCTTTTTATTCATTTTTAAGTAGGGGTCGACATTCACCTCCGAAAACAATGTGTGTCCTTCCATTTTTTCTCCTTCTGTCTCCAAGTAGGTGAATGTCAAAAAGCGGGGAGTAGGGTAAACAGAACTCCCAGGGGAGTTTTGGCCTTTGGGTTCACAGCCGGGGGACTGAAAAAACTAGAGGCAGGTGAGGCAACGAGCACAGGGAGGCAGAGTGGACGGAATAATAGCAAATTAAAAAAAAAAAGAAAACAATGGAAAATGGAAAAATGAAAGTCACAAATCATCTGTAAAGTTGACGATCCTCTCCCGACAATCCAACTGAAATGGAATTTCACCGAATGTATCATTTATCTTGTGTAAATATCTTTTTGGTGTTGCAAATTTCCACAGAAGTGTGCCTTGGGTGAACATAATAATCCGATTATTTTTGAAAATATATGAAAATTCACTTGCCTCCTATAGGGGCAGACCCACTGTCACACTCTTTGAGGAAGTGACTGTTTCTAAGCGTTGCCCACTAGCACAGAGCCAGTCCTGCCGTCTCGGCCTCCCGGCGTGGCAAGCAGGCACTGCTCGCCCTGGGCAAGTGCTTCGCTGTGGGAAGGAGCCTTGGCTTTAAGTGGTTCTAAGTGGCTCTCGCTGTTTGTCTCTTCGGCTGTTTATATTTTTTTTCTGCGCTCGTCACGGGCAGGGAGGGGCCTCTTAGCAAAGCGAGGCAGCGAGGGTGAACACAGCGAAGCCTGCAGCGCTGCGTTCACATTTACTGTACTTGTGTGTGCATGCCAGTCGTTTCATCATTAGAAATGTTATGCCAGGGTTTTATTATGTCAATTTCATGCGAGTGATTGTGCATGTGGTTTTGTATTGACACGGCCAAAAGGTCCAAGAGTGACCTTCTAAGATGACATTATTTACTATCGATCCACCACCGTTGTGCGTTTGAGCCTTGCTGGGACTTCAGTGCCGACAATGCTGCCATTGTTCCGCTTTTAAGGACGCTTGGTGGTCTCGACTTGACTCAGCGTTACTTCATGAAGTTGTGGCGAGCTGCACTTCCAAATGCGGCCTCTTAGGTGGACGTGAACGAGGATGTTCAAACGCAGAAATTGGCCGCACATGGCACTTAAAACACACACACACACACACACACACACACACACACACACACACACACACACATCTTCAGTGGCCTCACTGTCTCAAGTTAAGCAGCAAATGAACACAATTAGCCACGGCTCTGCAAACACACACTGGGGTATTGTTCTGCTCACACTCACTCAAACCCTAATCTGGTGCACCAGAGGGATCCTCTGTGTGTGTGTGTGTGTGTGTGTGTGTGTGTGTGTGTGTGCGTGTGCGTGTGTGTGTGTGTGTGTGCGCGTGTGAGAGTGTGTGTGTTTGTGTGGGGGCAGTCGAGGGGAAGTAGTTCAGAGCCCAGCTGACAGAAGGGGCTTCGAGGCCTTTTTCCCTCAGAGGTTTACACGACGATGATCAACTCCTCGCGCCTTAGTCCTTGCTGCGCTCGCATCAGTACACACGCAGACACACGTGCGCACACACAAATGCTCTCTCTCGCTCTGTCTCTTTGAGCAACGGCCCATTTAAAACAATCAGAGACGCACGCGCACACCCTTCGGTCAAAGCCAGATGTTCCTGAGTGAACAAAAGCATTAAGTGACAAGTTACTCTTCTCAACAGCAGGTTGAGCCTTGGGTCATGATTAACACGCGCACACACACACACACACACACACACACACACACACACACACACACACACACGTTCAGTGGCGTGCACTTCCACTGCCGTTCTCTCCAGCAAGCGCGTGTGTCTAATTGACGGCTGGTACATGATTTCTTGCAAGAACACCAACACAAGTGGCTGCCTAATGACTGCACTTTAAGAGGCCTCCCGGGCCTTTCTTGTGGCGGCGGTGGCTTCAGGCCCATCGCATCAGCAACCGGTGGAAAGACGAGCATGACAATGTGATGACACAGACATAAGTTGCTGTCATAAATACTCTAATGACGATTGTTGTTATCAGGTTAGTCAAAGAGGACAGACAGCCGAGAGGGTTGTGACTCCTTCTTCTAGTTCGACTCATTTCCCCGTCCTATGTGAGGCGAGTGTTTGAGTCGCTCTGTCGCCATGCCAACTGGACAATGTCTCTCTGTGACACGTTTCAGCATAAATGTGGAAACATGCAGACACACACGTGCATTCAAACCTCTACAGGTGAACTTAATGTGACCTTCTCGAAGCTTTTGAATGCACATCTACAACTGTCAAATGTTTCAGTACTTTTTGCACAAGTTGAGGAGCTTAACGGCAAAATTCACAACAGGCCTTAATTTAAGACCAAGACGACACCTAACGATGGATCACTAGTACCTTGCCATTGTTGTGCTTCAAACATGTGTATCACTGTATGTGTAAATAACCATGCAGACATTCGACACACTCTCAAGTCAGCCTTCATGCTATCTTCAAATGACATAAGCCAAGGAACTACATTGCAAGCTACCTTGAAGTATACGATTCCTTAAAAAAAAGAGAGATAAAACCTTTCTAAAACCAATACGAGCAAAAATCCTATTTACACTTATGATAACATAGTAGTTTGTTGACTTAATTTGCCACAGCGGTTTTGAAAAAATGTCATTCCCCACGATCCACTTTATAGATGAAAGCATGAATGAAAATCCCATGAAAAATTAATGAAACTACGAAGTTATTCCCCTTTTGAAAATCAAAAGATCCTTCACTTTTTTTGGAAGACTTTCTGCATCGATTTTGAAGAACATTTCAAACATCAGAGTTCGCCGCTGTTGGCTCACAGTCTTTATTCTTGCTCACTCCAAAGGTTTGCGGTTGAAGACAGTGTTCAATGCATTCAAGCAAGCATACTGGAACTGAAAAGAGCCTTGCCCACACTCCTTCTACAAATTTACAATCACATAATTGTGCGCAATGAAAAAGAAAAATCGGTGGTAACTTTGGGGTCTTATTCAACAATTTATTGAGTATTTCCATAATTGTCTTCCCTCCATGTAGCACGGAAAGAAACCATGCACAATGCACATTCCAGTTGAGATGAAAAGGTGGCATTCTGAGAGGACGACTGTTAGCGCTGCAGCATTCAGCCATCTCAAAGTGCACCAGATGTGCTCGCTTGTGCAATTATTCCAGCAAAAACAACACTAGCTCAGATGTTTTGTGTACGTGTTTGTGTGTTTGCGTACACAGCCTTGTTGGAGCAGTAAATGTCTTCCGTTTGAGCTGCTGGCTGACCTTCTAGCACTCTGGCCTTTTCCACTGTTCTCACCTTCACCAGCAAGGCAACTGTGGAATTGCATGTGTCAAGCTCTGCCACCTCCGCCATCTCGCAACGTGCCTCGATGGAAACCTTTGGCTAACGTTGCATGCGTTCCTTCTGGGCTTGCAATTCCTACAACAGTGGCTGCTTTGTTTGGACTCTCGATTTAACCAATCAATACCCAATACAAAAAAAGTTTGCGTTTAGGGCATTTCTAACAAAAATCACCAATTTCTGTTTTTTTTTTTTTTTTTTTAATATTGGTCTCCAAACTCAAAGGTTTGAGGACATTGAATTCACTATATTTTTTGGTTGGATTTTTTTTTTTTTTCAAGGCATAGAAATGGCGCAAAAAATACTGACTATTTCCATTTGTGACTTTAGTGACATTAGTGACAGGACCAAGAAATAAAACAGGAGATAAGAAAAGAGGAAAGCAAAACAAATAGATCAAATCAAAACAGCAAATGAAAAGCAAAAACAACCAAACACAAATTAGAAACACACACACACACACACACACACACACACACACACACACACACACACACGACAATTAAAGAGAGCTAAGTGGAAGGGACATGCAATAGATTTAAACATTTGTCTTCATCATATGTTGTTGCTGCTCGGTATATTCTTTGAGCACACACTGCAGTTGCAAAGGCTGACCAGTAAGTAGCAATCTGTAGCACACTAAACCCCATTCTGTAGATTTACATTTGTTGGGACTCTTGATTCATTTTATGTTTTTGATAATATAACAACCCTAAACATGTTGCTTTTTAACCCTCGCAGGGACAGCGGTTACTACAGTGGACAGTTCATTATGTGATCAGGTTACAGGGTGCATGAAAGCGTTAAACATTTTCATATGTTTTTAATATGTCAAAGGACGGTCACTATATTTTTAAAAGCAAGTTATCACTTCTCTATTTCAAAAAGGCATCTGTGTGTGTGTGCGTGTGTGTGTGTGTGTTTTGTGGGTCTTCTTTTGTTTAGGTCAGTAAGTATGTTAGGGTGTGTGTTGACCTGCTAATCTGTGTGCTTTATGGAGTGCTGTTCATACATCAGACTCGACTCTGATCCCAAACCCAAACACAATGTCCCCCTCCCACTTCCAACACACACAAACACACACATGCACAGGCAAGTATGCACGCACGGTGTCTTCGCTATACAGAGAAAAACACATGTGATTAAAATTTGGATGATGCAGCAACCAAAAACACAACTGCACATACTAAACAACATTCAGCTTTTATTTAAGTACAGCGCCTTTTTGTATCCCCCCCCCTCCCCCCCAAAGGTCAGTTGTACGGATCCTGCTCAGAATCCCACAATCCCAAACTCAAACACAGACTCTTTATCAGGAAACACACTCGCACTCCCACATAATCCTTGCATGGGTAACTACACCTGGGACTTTGTGTGCATTTGCATCCATGTGCTGCCGTCCTGCGATGGCCGCAGTTTATTTTTTTCAATTTGGAGAATAAAAAATTATTCTTTTTTGAGCAGAAGCAAGAGTTTGTGTATTGGAATGAAGACAGCACATTTTGCAGAAATGGAGAAATGGTTATAAGGTGGGTGTGCTTGTCTGCTTCTTAGAGCTGTCTTGGTACCCTTGAGCAAGGCATGGAGCCAGGGCTCCAGACTTGCATCTTGCCCCGAAAATTTGAGACAGTGTATAAATTTATGTTACAGTAAATGTTTCATCTAAAAAAAAAAAAAAGTAGGACATTCTGTTTTCATCATATATGGCTATGCTCACTCACCTGGTTGTTTTAAGGAGATGAATTCAATTAGCTGCAAATTCGATCCCTAAAACATGCAGGGAACACCAAAATTGCGGATAAGAATCACACTTTTTGCCTTTATCATTAATGTAGTGTAGATGACAGGAAATGCAAATATCTACTTTGCAAGTCAATTTTAAGCGCGTGCCCCAAATTTTAAGGGCCACTGTGCTTCCAGTAAAAAAAAAAAAAAAAAAAGTTGGTATCGAGACCTGCATGAGGGCACCCAAAGCTGAAGTTTACACGGCTCTTTGAGTTAAATCTATGACAAAAAAAAAAAAAACAAAAAAAAAAAAACGTTGGACTTCCATACAGACTGCCTCTGATGGGGAAGCAAGAGTTGTCATGCAGTAGCGCTGAATCCTTAAATGGGAGACACCGAGGTTTCCTTGTTGATGTCAATTACATCTTTAATTGGTGCATGTGTAATGTAAATACAGTCTGCTTTAACCACTGCTGCTCCACCGTAAAACAGATTTTCTCCCTCATTAGGCAGTCACTCCTTCAAGTGGCTCTGTCCCCATGGACCTGCCCTGGACAGGGCTGCGTGTGTGTGCATGCATGTGTGCGTCTGTGCATGATCGGAAAAAGAAAAAAAGGGGGCGTCTATGCATTCATATTTAACAACAAACATTTTACAAAATAGAGGAAAATGGCAACATTATGAAAAGTTGTGTCTTCTGCCAAAGCATTGAACACATGCAAAAATCACCCTTCTTCTTATGTCCTTTCATGCAACTTTTTCTCTTCAGTCAAACGCTGATTGCGCCTTTAGCTACAGTCATTGTTCAGGATGTTATTTACGTCTCTCATCATCTGTGGGGTGGGGGGCTGTTTGAATGTGGCGGCGATGAAAAGAACAAGTCCAGATTGAATGAGCAATGTCAGAGTTTGTTTTTTTTTTCTTTCAAGAGGTGTGACTTTAATGTGAACACGAGTGTGCTGCGTGCACAGTCCCGCTGCTGTTCCCGGGGTGCAAATGTCTCTGGGTTCCAAATAATACAGGCCAGATAAAATTGTGGACTATTGGTGGCCTTTGCAGATCAAGATGAGCAAGAAAGCGGAGTCTGGAAAGAAAAAAAAAATTAGAAATAGAGGAAAACAGAGGAAAAGACAACATATGTTGTACACCTGAGTCCTGCGAAAAATGGGGTGGGGTTGGGGCAGTGTAAGGGGTGTTAAGTGGGGGATGATGGGAGAGAATCACTTCCACTACACGCTCATTACCACCTATTCATCTGGAAGACATCTCTGAGCAGATCCGCGGCAGGCTAACTTACTGTATTTGTTTGCATGTGAGGGTACACTAACGTGCATCTAGGTGAGCATGCCGCACTACCCCCAACTACACACATAATAAGATTAGTGACTTCGTATTGAAGCATATTTACATCCCTTTCCTTTCACTTTCCCCCCACGTGACTTCCATCCTGCTGCCTCACTCCCACTTTGAAGGCTGCAATTATCTCCTTTATTAACATGAAAAACACAAGCACTCACGTCTTCTTGGGATAATGGAAGATGCCGGGCGCTACAATATTCTCCTGTATTGTCCCTCATGTGGCCATGTGAGGCTTTTTAATGTCGACACTGAACATACACAGGCAAAGCAATGAATGGTCAAGGACAGCCGAGGGAGCTCATACATACAGCACACATTGCATCTTCATGAATCATGCTGGGTTTTATTTCAACTCCAAAATTCAAACTCCAGAAGTCCAAATCGGCACAGTGACAGACAGTGAAAGAAAGCTACGGCATTCGCTCAAATCATGAGATACGTATGCATTAAACTCCAAAACAAGAGCATCTGTGTTTGTTGATATTTATTTATACGTTTGCAGTTTTACTTCTTGGTATTGTTTAATCTACCCAAATGCACATACAGCGGCCACAATCGGAAAACAAACTGTTCCAACTAGTGCATAGCTCTGTGAAGTTCAATAAACCATCAATAAACAATAGCTTACAGTTTTTTTCTTCTGAATGCTAAAACTCTCACAGTGAAATGCTGCACAATTTCTCAAACGATTAATATCTATCGCAAAACCACTCGCAGAAAAAAAGCACAAACACTGCTTTATACTGTGTTTGGAATTTTCTAAAACACAACTCGCGAAACGCTCAATTTCAAAGTGATCGACACACGATTGCAAAACAGCACACATCTGCGGCTATCATTTACACGATTCTGTCAACAGTCTGGCCACACTGCCACAGGAGAAAACTGTTTTAGATCATTTGTTCACTTTGCAATCAGACTCAGCGCTGTAAATAAGCCGCAGCTAAACTGCCGGGGGTGTGGCGTACAATCGAGGGAGCAGGAAGAGTGAGAATAGCGGGAATTAGAGGAAGCCGAGAAAGAAGACGTGGAGGTGAAGAAGCAAAAAGGAGAGGACAAGGAGGACAAGAAGGTGAAGGAGGAAGGAAAGTAACAAATAGAATTACTGACGACATCAGCGCTACAATGGTGGACCATGTAATTAGGTGTGGAATGACTCGGGAAAAGGGCGGCCTGGTGGTCCAGTGGTTAGTGTGTTGACCTCACAGTGCAGAGGTACTGGGTTCCCTGTGTGGAGTTTGCATGTTCTCCCCGGGCCTGCGTGGGTTTTCTCGGGGTACTCTGGTTTCCTCCCACATTCCAAAAACATGCATGGCAGGCTGATTGAACACTCTAAATTGTCCCTAGGTGTGATTGTAAGTGTGAATGTTTATTTGTCTATGTATGCCCTGCGTTGTACTGGCAACCGGTTCAGGGTGACTATTTTACAACTGTTGAGACATTCAACCTGCGAGGTCCTGGATATGCATACCCTTTTTCTTAAAAGTTCATCAAAAGTGTCGCATGGTGCTCAACTTGCTGCGAGTGCTTCACATCCAAAGAGGAGCACCTCCAACATCATCATCATCTTCGGCACAGAAAACCTGAGCAAGTCCAACCGAGCTTTTTTTTTTTACACAATTGCTATAACCTCTCGCTGCTTAGAAAATAAGCAAGAAAGTACATTTTCTCTCATTATCTTCTTCAAAGTATCAAATCAAGGTCTTCTCCAAGTGTGCATAAACAAATCAAAATCTGTGTTTTTATACGTGAGCTTCACGGCCACAAGGATGATGACACGAGTTACGCTTTAATTGTTAATTTCACACATCTGCACAAATGCACGCATGAACCATGCAACAATTAGATGAACAAACAAACAAGGCGTATGAGAATTACAGCGCACAACAACATGAATAACAACATTTGCCATCACAGGAAGCAACAGCAACATCAATCAGAGTTTCGTTGCATTTACTAAATCTGTCTTCAGGCACTCTTTCCCACCGTTTATGTGTTTGGGCATTGACATTTTTACGTGTGCATCAGCACCCATATGCTTGTGTGAATCGAGCAGCTGGCAGCCTTGCAGACAGGTGGGCAGGCAGCGTTCGCCTTCCAAAGAGTCGTAGCCCCGCAAATGTTTCCTCCTCGCCGCCGCCATCCTCGCCGGCTTTGTCCCCCCCTTCCCGCCTCGTCTCGTGAGCTGCTGTTGTTTAGTATGTTGGCCCAATCTGGAGGGACATATGCAGCCGCGTGACTACCCCCTTGTTTGGGCTCCCAAGAAATTGTCCCACATAAATATTGCAAATTAGTGAGACCAAATGGCCTTTTATGGATTCTTCTGTCACCGGAATAATTTCAAATGGCAGCTTTTATTTCCACTATGATGTACATCTGTTAATGTGCGAGAAAAACAACAACAGATTTTTGTATGCCAGATTTTAAACTTCTTTTTTTTCCCCTTTTAATTGTCCAATTTTCGAAAACACAAACTTTGGCCATTGTACGTTCACATGTGATAAGATAATGGCGTCTGTTATTGTTACCATTGAGACAACTTACAATGTCACCCCAATAGCGTACACAAGAGTGCGTGTGTGTGTGTGTGTGTGTGTGTGTGTGTGTGTGTGTGTGTGTGTGTGTGTGTGTGTGTGTGTGCGGGCACGATTTTGTATATGTGGCGCAGTTTATCATGCCAGAACCCTCTGCCCTTCTATCCATCTGCTGAAACCCCCTAGGCTGGACCAAGGTCAGGTCGCCCCTCCTTCTTCAACGGAGGTGGATTCACCTCAGACCACATACACTTTGTACAAATGCGTCAATCAGGTAATGTCTCAATAAACTACACTTCCCATTTGGGGGGGAAAAAAAAGAAACATCCTCTGATCCAGTCAATGGAGATGAAAACAGCCAGGAATTATAAGAGTAGTGAGTAAAAACAGCTTGTCAGTATGATGTTTGTGACAGGGGAAAAGAATCCCATTAAACACTTAACGCAGATAAAATGGTATGCCGTGTTAGCAAAACTAACACGACGAAAGCAAAGCCGGTGTTTCCCCTCAACCGTGCAGAAGAAAAAGCAAACATTGACAGAGCGATGCGCCTTCGCACAATCTTAAGACGTGCTGCTTCCCCAGGGGGAGAGAACAGACTGGGCTTGCTGCCAGACTCTGGTCTACCGGATAATTACTCATATCATCTCTACACACAAAGATTTGAGGACAATATTAAGCACATTTTCCTCAGAGAATACAAAAAAACAAAGTAAGGTAGAACTAGCAAAACTCATCTCTTCCTGAAAGGGAGCTAGTATGAGTGGGACTTTCTCAAAGTACTTGACTGCACTTTTGTATGATTATTGAATGGGACAAACAGTTGAACACAAATACAAAATGAAAAAAACTCACATAGAGCACAGAGGGGACAGTAACCCTGAACTAATCGCGCCATAAACAGCCAACCGGAGCTTGAGTCAGAACTTCTGACGTGTGTGTTTGTGTGTGTGTGTGTGTGTGTGTGTGTGTGTGTGTGTGTGTGTGTGTGTGTGTGTGTGTGTGTGTGTGTGTGTGTGTGGAGATGTAATTTTCAGCCTAACTGCACTTTATAAAACCATTATCTTTGTGGGAGCTTTCTTATGTTTTTATATTTGTATTTTAAGGGCTATTTTTCTTAATTAGAAACATGAAACAAAAAAAAGAGACGATTAGCGAAACAATATATTTCAATAGGGAAAATTTATTTGACAGACAGCGGTGCCTCAAGTTATGAGTTTAATTGGTTCCTTGACCATGTTCGCAACTCACAACACGAGCATCTCAAATTATCTTCCCCATTGAAATGAATGGAAATGTTCTGGATTAGCCCAACGCCCTGCAAAAAATTGTCATGGGATTTTATGTCAGTGTGGTGCTTTCATCAAACTACACCAAGGATCAAGAAAAACAGCACACTTGACCCTGTTTATCTAAATGTGCCTGTTTTGAGGGGGCAGCCCTGCCCTCTGCAAATAACTGTTCACCGCATATCGTGGGGCCAGTTCTGATTTTGGCATGCGTTAACATGACAAATTGTTGAGTTGTGGCAGCGTCTGAAGAGAAACGTATCCCTATAAAAATGAATGACAGTACTAGCATCTTTTTGACTTTTCCAAGCCAGAAAATTCTACTTGTCAAACACAAGCCCAACATCGACAATCTCCCCAAACAGACAAGTATAGCATGTACCTGTTATTAGAAGTTAACGCTGATAATTCTGTTTGCTAATGCTGTTCTGTGCAAATCCTGCAAGTGTGCTCACCGTTTGCTTTTTAGTTCTTCTGTGTAATCCGGCGGCCCAACTTCTGCTATTGTTTGAAAATGTAGAACCCCACTACACTGAGCTACCATGACTTGTCCGGTGAAATCTATCTGTCAGGAACAGCCTGCGCAAAGACACATTTTGAGTTTAGTTTTGTAATTTCCTTCTAGATGGCTAGGCATGTACTCCAGGGACATAACTTTTTCTAAACAAGTAATTCAAAAGTCACTTTTTCTGTAACACGTCCCCTTTTAAGACAGGACGGCCACAGCTCATCCAATTTTGAGAAGAAATTAATTTTGTTCTGTTAGTTGCTAAACTTGAAGCCACAATGATCACACCCTTTTGGAAAGACACTGCACCCGACTGGAGCAGTTGAACTTCAGATGTGCTCAACTGAAGAATCTTCGATTCACATCACTTCTCAGTTCAAAGGTAGAAATTGGAACAGGGGAAGAGGTCACATTTCTTTCATGCTCTCTAATTAATTTGTTTATAAGTAAAAGGCTTTTTGTTGCACTGAAGGACAAACAAAAACACGGACAAGCAGGTTGAATTGAGAAAACTCCAAGACGAATGTGGCTTCGTGTGTGTCTGTGTGTACACGTGTCTGTGTTACAATGTTAGGATACCGTGGGTGTCTCAAGGTGAGAATCGCTTATCAGATGTGTCTTCAAGGCGTGCTCTTGATTTTTCGATAACGAAGCACACACATACGCACACAAACAACCCCTTAACGGGCAACACAGAATCTGGTCACTCACATTTTATAGCTAAAACTTGTCCATTAATGCCCATCCATTTTCTCTAACCTGCTCAGGCATGCAGAACGCTGGAAGCTATCGTAGCACACTTTGGGTGAAAGGCAAATCACACCATGGACTGGTCGGCAGCCAAGAACAGGGCACATACAGAGATGGAAAACCATTGACACTCACTTTCGCACTGTCACTAAGTGGAAACTGAACTCGTTCTGTCTGCACTAAAGTAGAGTGCGTGCGGTCAGAGCAGGCAGGTGAGGCAGAACCTCCCTGTCCCCTCCCCTGTGTGGAAAGAGTAAAAATAATAATAATAGTTACGATCATTATCAACTCAACTCAACTCAACTCAACTGTATTTATAGAGCACTTTCAAACAGCCATCGCTGCATACAAAGTGCTGTACATGGAGCAATTCAACATATACAACAAACAGTAAAGCAAATCGGTAATAAAGACGGTAGAAAGCACCGAACAGCAAAACCAAGAACAAATCTAAGTCATGCTGAGTCAAATGCCAAAGAATACAAGTGAGTTTTGAGGCGGGTTTTGAAGATGGGCAGCGAGGAGGCTTGCCGAATGTTCAGTGGGAGGTCATTCCAGAGACAGGGACCAGCTTATTAAATAATTAGCCATGTTAGTCATATGATCCGTGCTTTAATCATTTCAATGGGTTCATCATTAAATAAAAATCAATCAATAAATAAATACAACAGCTGGAGAATAGCTGCAAATACAAAGGAGAAGGTATTGCACTTTGAGTGCCTTGGCGGCTACGCACATACACACACACACGCACACACACACGCACACACACACAAACACACACACACACACACACACACACACACACACACACACACACACAAATTGCCAACGTCGGCATTTGCTGGCAGAGCCTTCACACAAGAGAAAATTCTTGTTTGCCTTTACATTGCCAATATATGTGTTGTATCACACATGTACTGCACATGCCGACGTTTAACCGTCTTCCTCATATAATATTTCATGAATGTGTGTGACATATTTACTGTCGTATTTCTGTCTGCTACAAAAGCAGCTCAAAGTGCACGCTGGAGTCAAGAATGTACAGTCCCACTGCCAGCACGTGGCAGTGCTTTACTCCATTGGCGCTATGCTTATAAGAAGTCCTGTGCCCTTCTCAGCGAATTATAGAACCACGAGAGAAGGTCTTGGCTGGTTGAGGACATGCAGACCTAGCCGCCATTTTGAACCAGGCCTCGATACTCACATGTATGACACACTGCAATATTGGTCGTCCACTTTGCGTCGCCTCTAGAGAAGCCACTTCTCCAAGCTGTAATGCTTGTTTGTACGACTATTAAGTGTTGACTATATATGTTTTTGGAGAACACAAATTAACTACTCATGCACTTGAAACGAACTGTCAACGGTTCTTGTAGGAAAACAAATGCTGTTTTTTTGTATGCTTTTGAGATTGGGGTAGTAGTGCTGACAAACTCGGCATATAAATTTGCATTGATTTTGGTGAAGACATAATCTGCTTCCTATTTTACCTGAGACAGCGATTTCTTGACCTATTGCTGGTCCTGGCGAGAAGCCAAGACGCACATGCTCATCTTCTGTGACTACAACTACTGTTTTGGGATTAGAGGTGTTGTAAGCAATCTCTGCCCTGTCGCGGTGCGTACTGGTATTACAGCTTTAGACCTCAACAAGGAAACAATTCCAAGTGTGTGAACAGCATGCGGCCCATGGACTGCCAATTGCCCATCCCTGGTCTAGCCCAAGCCCCAGTTCACTCATTTATTGATTGATCGAGGTGTCCTGTTTTCTGCATGTCATTGCACCACACAAGATGTTCTATAAAATAAACATCATTTTATTTCTTCCCTTGTGAATGCACGTGTGTGTGTGTGTGTGTGTGTGTGTGTGTGTGTGTGTGTGTGTGTGTGTGTGTGTGTGTGTGTGTGTGTGTGTGTGTGTCTGCGCTCGTGCACACATCTACATGTGAGAGTGCCCGCATTGGACAGCTCTTTAAAGTAGTACATGGCCTGAGGCAGACCAAGTTGAGCAGACAAGACAGGCAGATAATAGAGGGGCATCTGTGTGCCAAGGACTGGACCTCAAAGTCACAGGATACACACACACACACACACACACACACGCACTTGACAACCAATACACACACCCATACACACACACACACACACACACACACACACACACACACACACACACACACACACACACAAACACCCACGC
>NW_017806234.1:427687-432687 GCF_001891065.2 Hippocampus comes
GAACCCACGCACACACACACACACACACACACACACACACACACACACACACACACACGTACACACCTGAGACGGCTACCACATACATCCTCTGTCCTTGTATGAGTCTATTTATCATTTCTACATTAATCTGAACGATTTTCTAAGATGTCTCCTTCTCAATCTGTCCCCTACTGGCTACTGTCCTCTTCCTCGTTCTTTCCCCCGCTCGTCACTCATGTCATATCTCCATTCAATTTCACATATCTTGAATTAGGTTTAGATAGCCTTAAGTACCCCACAGTCCACTTCAAATAAACCCATATTATTCAGCGATCTACAGATAAACAGGGTGTGTGTTTATGGCTTGTGAGCGTGTGGACAATAAAGTGGGTTGTCACCACATCAGGTGACAATTCTATTTTCATCGTATTTTCAAATTGGAATCATCGCTATACTTCCTATTGCATCAGACAATACTTTCAAGCCTGCTTGTCATGTGGGGGGGGGGGGGGGGAAGTGATTTAGCATTTCATACAAAGCAGGTTGCACAGCTTTCATGCAATTGTGCACAAAAGGGCAGTAGATGCATTGCCCTCATTTCCTTACTATTATGTCCATTAAACTGATCGACAAATTGTTATGCAATTTTTGAATCAGAGATGCAAATAAACGTTTCGAGATGAATATTTCTGAAAAAAGGCCCGGTTCAGCAGCAGGTGGACTTTTTTTCAGAAATTTCATCGTTATGAATTTCCATATACAGTAAAATTCGTAATGCAAAAGCTTTTAAGGTCAAACTTTAAAACAAAAAAAATGAAAATATCTCTAAAACTCGATGTGCTGGAAAAAAAAAGTACAAGAATCCGCGACATAAATACATTCAGCGACACATGAAGCTACCTGTGATTAACAATTGCTGTTGACCAGTTAAATTAATCACATTGTGAGTCCCATACTGTTCAACACATTCATTCGACACAAAAAAAAGATATCCGATGTGAAACAAAAGGCTCCAAGTTAAACCAATGATGTGATCCAGCATTACTAATCACGTAAGCTAATGCTTCGGTAAAACTACTCATATTTTCAAATCCGCTATTATTTTCAAGCACATAACCATTTTTTTCCACAATTCATTCCATCAACTGTGCACAACTCCTGAAAACAACCAACTCAAAAAAGTCAACAAAAGATTGCATGAATAAAACACAACAACCACTTGCACAATCTCTGCACAGACAAATGGCAATTTTCCTGCATCATTCAACATCACGCGGCCATCAGTGGACGGCCAGAGACAAGTGCCTGAAGACATTATGAAAGATTCACAAGAGTGACACGCTTCTGTGGGGTACAAGTCACAATGAGATTAATTACTTCCACGGAGCTCAAAGCGCAAATTTTTTTGCCTGCATGTTTATTACCCTTGTGTATGTTTATTACCCTCAAAAATACAAAAAAGTACTTCATCGAGCCTCACAAATAAGAACGGGGCAAAGTTTTGGTGCAAAGCTTGACAGCCTTTCGGCTTCACACAATTGGGATTTTGGACCAGATCAGTGAAAAAAACAAAAACAATTTCTCATTACTGATTCAATTAGAAGATGGACCGATCTATTCAGTTTATTTCAACAACTTCTTCATTTCATGTTTATCTAAAACAGACGACCCCCACTATTTGCAGAGGCTTGGCCCACGAATAGCCAAAATTAGCATATAATTGATGCCCACTGAAATGCATTGGGGGAAAGAAATAACAAACTCTAAACATTCGCCCCAAAATGCTGATAACCATTCAAAACACTGAAACTGTGTGGCGCGGGCGGGGGGTTGTTATTGACGTCATTGGTCGATCGACAAATTATGACACTACCACCGCTCACTGATTTTTGTATAAAATGCAAAACTATTTGCCGATCTGAAGCATTTGCCACACTAAATTGTTTCACTAATTATAAACTATGTTAACCCTACATGTTAGTTTGGACGTTCGTGATACACCCCAGCGTGCTTAACGCTTTAGTCTGTAGCTATTTCAATACTTATTTAGCAATATTTTAATACTAGTCAGTTGAACCAAATTTGCTTAATTAGTTCATATAAAAAGTACAGCGACACACCCACCTTTTATCCAGTTATACACCGGATGTGAATGTCCATTGAGATGATAAATAAACCATTTACTTTTTCATTTTGTGTTTATTTTATTTTTTTCCAAACGTGTCAATGTCTTTTTGATTAATTCTGCTGTCTGCCCTATAATTTTCAATCTTTTCAGTCTCTTCTTTTGTGCCTTGGTGGGAAAGAAATGCCCCGCTCACCCCTGCTTGGGTGTGTGCGCCCATCGGCCCTCACCGTCGCCAGTAAGTGTGCCAGTGTGTGCCTTTGTCTGCTCAGGAGGAGAGCGGGCTGCGTACTGCAATGGTTATTTTGTTTCTTGCTATCCAAGCCTCTTTTATTCCCGTTGGCCATGACGGCCTAATATGTGCCTGTCACACAACCGTGATTCAGTGCGCTAGCACACTGGCAACTCATACTTGAGACACACAAAAATATACACACACACCTAAGAGCGGGGCGTTCATTGCCTCCTCGGTGGAGTCGTGGGCGGCGTAAGAGCCACATTGCATTCTTGCACCAATCAAGCACTATTCAATTCTTTTCCAAAGGACTGACCACATTCTGATCTCAAGATTTATATGACTGGAAGACTTGCAGGTAATTCGGTGTGTTGAACTGAACTTATTATTTTGGCGTGTGGTTTTACTCTTTCATTGCATTTGTTACTTGTGTGAGGCTTCCCCGTGGTCCCTCTGAACAACTTCGTGATTACATAATAATATTAACAATACGATAATATTAGTATCATACTTATCATAAAGTAACAAAGTCAGTGTAATACAGTGTGATAGAAAAAGACTCAGTAATTGTTTATACTATCTTGCAACTTTATCAAAAGTTATACAAAAAAATGCTCCGAAAAAAGTAGGGTTGTTTTCTATTGACTATATTGGTGTTTTGATAGTCATTAATCACACAAGAAATACTTCTCAACATTTTATTATGTTATGTATGTTGTGTGTGTGTGAGTGTGTGTGTAAATTAAATAGTTCAAGTCATATCAAAACCAGACCAGCGCTCATCTTATGCCAAAAGTTACTCTCTGTGGTGGACACAGCGCATCAAAACAACTGTGACTTCAAACGTTTGAAAAAAATTCGACAACAATGCACTGACATAACTCCAAGCCTGGTGTGTTGCACAAGAAAATACAAATTTGGAACAGCTGGTTCTTGACTGTGAATATTCTCCTTCATTCAGGTCATTTTATTCTCAGGGCAATGAATTGATCACAACTGGACTGTTCTGGTTGTCTCAGCAGATGTTTCGACTCTCATCCTAGCAGGCTTCTTCATCAGTGCATGCAACCAGTCTTTATTAGACTGTTCTTTGGCTCCTGTGAAGCTAATATTTCATTAAATCAGGTGTGTTTTCCACCATCACAGTCTGGTTTGGTGCTGCCGCAAAAAAATAAAAAATAAAAGGGCAGAAACTGACAGCAATGGACAGTTAAGACTGCCCAAAAAACTCATCAATTCCTCCCTACCCACTCTTGGGGATTTGCACAGTTCAAGTAATATGAGCAGATAAAATTCCCTCTGACCCTGCGCATCCTGGTCACTACCTCTTCAAACTCCTTCCCTCAGGTAGGCCCGATCGATCTATGCACACTAAAACTAGTAGGCATTCCAAAGGTATCTAGGTATCTTTTCTCTTGCCATTGACACCCTTAACAGTTGAGTCACAATTCCATAGTGGCATTTTGTCAATTTTGCACATCCCGATGTGACAGGATTGCAAAATTGATTATTGTAGCTTCAACTCCCTACATTTGGATCTGTTTTTGATAACTATTCCACACCACAGGACACTTTAAAGTGCTCAAGGACTTTGTGCATCGTCGCACATTTGTCGTCAGAATTACATCTCTACTGGTCACTTGAAATTGTTTAACGGTTCTCTGCATCAACTGCACCACTCTCATTGCATTGTCATTATTGCACTCCTGAACACTTTATTTTTACTTGATGACTGCACATAACTTGCACAGATGTCATTGTACGGCACTACAAGCAATGATGGTACACTTACGTTACCTAAAGACTGTACTTGTGTGTCAGATCCTAAATGTTCTTTTTGTTATTGTTGCTTGTTTCTGCAATACTTGCATAGCTGGTACTACTGGAGACACATTTGTTGTGTGTTTTTACATACTTGCCCATAAAGATGATTCAGATTCTAATTCTGATCGGCTAATTCATTGCTTCTTATCTCACAATGTCTTGGACACCAGGTCAGAGCTTTTCCTCATTCAAGGCAATTGCGAGGGAAACACGTTCTGGATTCATAGCAGGATTGACAAACTATTGCGGTAATTTAAATGCCATTCACCTGGTTGTTCTCCATGACTTCTTGGAATCACCTAAGCATGTAGATAACATAAATTATGCTCCCCCCTGCTCCCCCTTGTCTTACTTTTCAATCCAACAGTGTGCATAGCTTTACACAGCTTTTCCCCCAGGTTCCATTTTGCACAATAATGACTGTTGAAGAGTGCAAACTCTTTTCCGACATTTAGAAAGTTGTCTGAAGAACAGAGCATTGCGTGATTGAGTTCCGTCCGATAAGTACTTATTCTCGACTCAAATACTCTTGTTGATTTTGTTCTATGTATTTCTGACCACGGTAATTGGAGCTTTTCTCAATATTTGACACAAGTCATCTTGTCATTTAATAAAAGGCAATCTCTATCAAACAAGATTTTCTTGAAAGAGCAATTAAAGACATTGAGGAAAAAAAACACATATTCACTGATTCAAAGTTGGACATCTTCCTTTAATTGAATGAGTAGCGGGAACAAAAAAAAATAGTTAATTAGTTTTTTTATTCCTATTGATAACTTTTGATGAGATTGCAACAATTTGCATAAAAGCACAGTTGCATAGTGTGATAGGACC
>NW_017806234.1:437687-473374 GCF_001891065.2 Hippocampus comes
TGTGTGTGTGTGTGTGTGTGTGTGTGTGTGTGTGTGTGTGTGTGTGTGTGTGTGTGTGTTTGGCGTAAACTTTGGGAAGTGAATTCTTTCTAATATCATACTAGCTTTGGGATGACAAATCAGTAATCTGTGGAAAAGGTTTTGAAAAAACAACATTGGCAAATTGAGGAAAATTCCATGTTGACAGGATCCAAAAATGAACCAGATCGTAAGACGATGCCACAAACGTAGACTCAGACAAACGATGGTACAAAAAAATATTTCTTGAAAGAAAAACGAAGTACCGAAACAAAACCAGGAAAAGCCAATATAAACAAAAAAACGAAACGCTTGCAAACGGCAAGGTAATTTTGATGCCCAAAAATACACAACATGAAATGGCAGAAGTTCAATTACACGAAACCTAAATAATCCAAGAATAACAAGCAATCCAAAAATATTTACTCAACAAGAAAACTATCGAAACAAGAGCGACGGTGACCGACCAAGGCGTCTAGAAAATTTATCTTGAGCAAACAGCAAACAAGGTCAGTCATCAGACAGCAGCTTGGCAGTCCTTAAATACATGGCAAAGCTTGATTGGTCATGACAAACAGGTGCATCACTGAAGAGGCACGACCTCCACCCCAGCTGGTGCTGAAAACAAAAACAATGACTGGGCAGAACATGACACATAAATTAAGCCTGAAAGTCAAAAATAAAATATACAGTTCATCAAGCAATAGGCCGCTTTTATTCCACTAAATATAATCCACAAATTCGCACCACTGTCAAACCCGATCTGAGACCCCTGCTGCTTCTTTGTCCAGCATGTGTGTTTACTCGGAAGTAACATTTAAGGTCGAGAGGTTTTGAGAGATTTTCCATCTGAGGGGAGAATATTCGTGAATGAATCAGTTTGGTGATGTCTTGATCTTATATATTATAAAATTCACTTACATATAAAAGTCACTTACATATTATAAAATTATATCCTCAAATATGACAAAAGCAGAAGTGCTTTAAATGGCCATCTGAAAAGGAATGCGCTAATGCTAGCTGACAAATAAGCTAAATCCTCTCATCAGCCACCAGCAAACACACCAAGTGCCTTCCTGATAAAATACAATATACTGGTAGTCATCTCGAAATAATCATCCCTCATTCGACAATAAAACCAAGACAAACGGACATCAATGTCGCCAAGAACCAGTGTTTTGTGCAAGCCTTCATCCCACAGTTCAGAGAGACCCATGGCAAGCTCTTCATCCATCCTGTTGCACCAGCTCCCGATTCACAATCCAATTATAAATAACACTCAGGCACCTTCACGATCTCACAGCCAGTCGGACCTTCCAAAACTCTTGCAACAATCCATTTAATAGCACCGCAGCTTTGCTACAAGGCACTATTGCAAACCATTCTCTTTGCCTGTAATGTTTTTAAACTGAAGGAATCAAAATGTGACTGGATGAGCGAGTGTCTGAATGTGAGTGTCTGATGTGATTGGCTGAATGTGTCAGAAGAGGAGGCCAATGCAACCGAAGATGGCAGGGCAAGTCAGGAAACGAGCTTATGTTTGGTTGACTCTAAAATGAGTTGACACTAAACATCAATGGCCTCAATGATCAATCAACATCGACTCAACATACATCTCCTTAGAATCGGCCGCAAAAAGTCAGAAGCAATCAGCTGTTTGCTCTCTGATTAAACAGTGAGACCATCTGGCAATTAACTACATTTCTCGTGACATTGTGCGACGTGTCGTCTTCACTTCACCCTCTGTCAGGTACTCCCTGGTGGCCATCTCTAAATAATCATCCCTCCTCAGTATCTCCAAGACACACACTACATCCTGAGAGCTCTCCCCGTAGCCTTCCTCTCCTTCCTTCCATCCTTCGGGGTCATTATCTTGACAAACAGTCTTCTTGTAAGCCATTCTCACATCCCCACTGGGGTTCTGTAATTCTGTCGTGTGTCTGCGCTTGTGTTTGCATTGCGCCAACATCAAAAGTCACGTTTTTAAGAAGAAGAGCAATCAAACAATGCTCTGTCTTCTTCCAGCATCCTCTCGCTGTCTTTTCTTCTTAGTGGAGGATTAACTGATTGACTTGGTCCTTTTACCCTCTGGAGAAAACGCTTGATTTGCCTTTTGTCACATCTTGCATGTACATCAGTTCACACATCTTAGAGGCTTATTTCCTGAACATGTTACGTCGATAAGCTTTTTAGATATTTGGACTTTCTGAATGTAAACATGTTAAATGTCAGGGATTTGCATGGTAGAGGACCCAAGTGCAGCGAAGCAGACAGGCAAGACGGGGGAGCAAATGGAATCTCAAGGACCAGAACAGAAAGGCAAAAGAGGTCCATGAATATATAAAAAAAAAAATACTACAATAACAAAGGTAAGAGAAAATAGATTTTAAATAACAAACAAACACTAGATCAAGATATGTCATACTTTGGAGTTGTGACTAGTGACAAGGACCGCGGTAGAAAACATTTCAACTGATGAAGAATGAAGGAACGAAGGAACTATACAAGCAAACTGACAAGGCAACGTTGAACACCTGTGGCTGAAGGAGCCGATGGGAAGATACAAGGGACTCGGCTGAGAAGAATGGGTGGACACAAAAAAAGGAGGACACGAGGAGAACATGATAAAACAGAATATATCTAACAAGACTTTAAACTCACAGACCCATAGGTTATGATATAACTTGTAGCTGAAATTAACTGAGCGTGTGACTATTATGCTATTGCTGGCTTCTTACATCGCACAGGAGATAATATTTACGTTGCCCCAAACATGATGTCGGAATTTTATTTTGAATTATTTCTACAATGTACTGTAGATGTAACATGTGCACAAATGCCTATGTGTGATGCAATACTGATATGTGACCACAAACAGTGGAGAATGTAAGTCCAAAAAGCGGCCACAAAGTAGCTGTGGCTATGTGGAGAGAGCACCTTCTCGAGAAATGTAAAGATAGACGTTGAGGCAGCAGACAGGGAGACAGTAGAAAGGTTGGATTTCTTCTTAGGATAAGCTACAAAGACAGCGTGAAATAGCTGGCATTGCAGGCGACTGATGAGAACGGAGGAAGAAAAGACACTTGGCATTGCAGTTATATAATCAATCCACATGATCGTCTGTTGAACTTAAAGTCATTACATCATCTGAGCTTCTTAATAATAATTGACTGAAGATGTAGTCTACCAGAACATTCATTATTATTGCTGTTGTTAATATTCCTCTTGAGATGAACTTTTTCAAAGTTGATACTGGTGTTAAATCGGTTAAAAGATGGCCAAGGAAAATAACCAGATAAAGTTTTTTTTTTCCTTCTGATGTAAGTCATTTTGTTCTGGTGGAATTTATCAATACATTTGAAAAAGAAGATAAATCACAAATATAGATCATTTATAAACTATTTTGTGATTGAATAGGGACATAAATATGAAAATTCAGACCTCAACTATACATTCATCCACTTGTCTCTATGGGTTTTGATTTCAACAATATCAAATGTCATCTAAATATTTGCCTTTTGGCTGACATGAAAGTAGCTGGCTTGAAAAAGATTGTTGACCACTGGCCCAATCCAACTTCTCAATGATACATTCATTGATTACGGGCTGATTAACATAGAGCAAAAGCACCCTCATCTCAACCTGGAAAAAATGAAGAAAACAAAAGGATGTATGAGAGAGCAGAGCATCTCAAAAATGGGGCAAATGAATCCCGCTGGGTTTTCCAGAATTTTTCCGTCCAATCTGATTTGAAACAATAAGAAAGGCAACTGTCACTTGGAAGGTACTATTCCCCTGATCTCTGTTCCTGCCGAGAACCACATTGTTCCAGCAAGTATAAATAGAAATCAAGAAAAAGTAAGTTGGAGAACTTTATTCTCTTTAAAGCCCATCCACTTTTTAAAACCATCTTGGTCTATTGAGTCCAAAACCATGAGCCGGGGAATAAACTTCCACTAATGCTGGTCCATGTTTTCCTTCAATCGGGCCTTCAGTGGCAGTAGAAAGGATGCTGTCTTGGCTGCCATGACGCCGTATAGACAGACAGTATGGCACTAGAAAGAGACGTGTCACAAACCATATGCTTGCTTCAACACAATGGCTGCCGCATCGGCGAGCCTATCCTCAAGACGACAGAAATGCGTGCACACACGCACACGCGCAGTCTCCAATGGCTCCATGTACACTCACACACACACTTTGCACGACATCCACAACAAGAAATATTGTATATCTCTGTAATAAACCAGCATTTTTTTTTTTTTTGGTACCGCTCGCCGCCAATGTCACACTTTCTACTTTGTGTACATTTCCTGGCTTGCCATTCCTCTTTCTTCACCTGCTGGTCTCGCGGCGCTTACCACGCAGCCCCAGCACCCCCTCACTGCCGCCCCTCGCTCTTCTTCTGTTTCTGTGCCATGCACTGAAAACAGGACACGTGTGACAGACCAGGAGGCTCCTCATCGTCCCTGGGCGCCACCAGTGTTTATGTGTGTGTACACGCACATGTGCGTCTCTGTGTGCGTCTGTGTTAGTGTGTGTCAGCAGAACAGATGGACGCAGTTGTCAGCTTTACACTTCCTGTGGTCCCCTTGCAGTCCTTTTGGTGACCTGGAAGTATTTCTCAACACCACACTGGAAGTCTGGAAAGTCTCATCTGCAGACATGCACAAACAAACGCACACGCCTAATACAAAAAAACAGCATCTTTTTGTGTGCTTAACTTGCCCCGGCTTTAACCCCTAACTGAAGTCAAAACACCATTCCATGTACACCAAATAGATCCTTCCACACCTTTACCATTACCGTCAAGCTTGTCTTTCTGCTCTCAAGTACATGAATAAAAAGGGCAACAATAAATGACAAATAAGTGGTATGATTTAAAACAAAAAGGTGATGGACCGAGTATGAGCATAAGGGAGAGATGACATGCAGTACTTCGACTCCAGAGACCTTGTTGTGCGTCAAGGCCTTGGGCTTGCCTGAAGGCACAGTCCGTCTCAAGGACCCCTTGGCTGGTTAGCGGCTGAATAAAAGATGCAAGGGCGACTAAGTGGTGTAAAAGGCCGGGGCTGAAGACAAACAGATGCTACCTGAGATGAGACAAAAGGAGGAATTCCAGTCATGGAATGAAATTCTGAAAACTAGAAGGGGCGTTACGTCTCATTAAATGGGAGTAATCTCATTGGTGCATGGGTAGTTTCTTTGGACAATATATTGTCAGTTTGGTGGAATAGATGTAGTCAGTCAGTCTCAGCAATAAACATATTTTAGTATTATCCATCCATGCATTATCTACCGCTTATCAGGGGTCGGTTTGCGGAGGCAGCAGCTTCAGCAGGGAAGCCGAGACTTGCCTCCCTCAGCCGCTTCTTCCAACTGTTGCGGAGGGATCCAAAGGCATTCCCAGGTCAGCCAGGAGACATAGTCTCTCTAGCAAGTCCTAGATCATCCCCAGGGCTTCCTGCTGGCGGGACATGCCCGGAACACCTCACTAGGGAGGTGTCCAGGAGTCCGATACAGAGTATCAGCAGATGCTGCACCAATCCGCTTGTTGATCTCCTGCTTCATCCTTTCCTCACTCGTGAAGATATTTGAACTCCTCCAATAGGGGCAGGATCTCATCGTTGACCTGGAGAGATCTTTATTCTTTTTTAGGACTGAGGACCATGGTCTTAGGTTTGGAGGTACTGATTTTCATCCCAACCACTTTACACTCAGATGCAGTGACAGTTGGAGATGGCGGCTTAAAAAAGCCAACAGAACCACATCATATGTAAAAAAGCAGAGATGAAATACTGAGGCCAACAAACCGGAACCCCTCAATGTTTCTGTTGTGCATAGAAATTCTGCCCATAAAGATTGTGAACAGATTTCGTGAGAAAAGGGCAGCCTTGGCAGAATCCAACCCTCACGAGAAATGATTGAGACTTACTGCCGGCAACACAGACCAAATTCTCACGTTGATTGTACAGGGACAAACTGCTCTCATCAGGGTGTTCGGTACCTCATACACCCGAATCCACAGAACTCGCTGAAGGACAGAGTTGAACCCCTTCTCCAAGTCCACAAAACACATGTTGACTGTGTGGGCGAACTCTCATGCGCCCTTGAGGACCCTACCGAGGGTATATAGCTGGTCCACTGTTTTCTAGCCAGGAAGAAAACAACATTGCTCATTTTGAATGTGAGATTTGACATCCCGATGGACCTTCCTCTCAGCACCCCTGAATAGACTTTACTAGGAAGGCTGAGAAATGTGATTAATCTGTAGTTAGAAGGGGGACCACAGGGTGTTATATGTAGGGGAACCACCACCCTAAGAAGGGGAACCAGCACCCTGGTCTGTTAATCCAGAGGCACTGTCCCTGATGTCCATGGGATGTTGTTGAGGTGAGTCAACAAGGACAGCAATGCCCTTTATTTTGGAGTCAGCCAGTCCTCCGTTAAGCGTCTCCAGCTGGTCCAGAATGCCGCTGCTCGCCTCTTGACTGGTACTCGTAAGAGGGAGCACATAACTCCTACTCTGGCATCCCTTCCCTGGCTCCCCATACATTTTAGAGTTATTTTCAAGATCCTCTTATTTGTTTTCAAATCTCTAAATGACCTCGCGCCACCTTACCTCTCTGAGCTCATCCGCCCCTACACACCTGCCCGGCGCCTCAGGTCTGCGGACCAGACATTATTAGAAGTACCAAGAACTAAACGGAAGCTCAGAGGGGATCGAGCCTTTTCTGTTGCTGGTCCCTCTCTCTGGAATGACCTCCCACTGAACATTCGGCAAGCCTCCTCGCTGCCCATCTTCAAAACCCGCCTCAAAACTCACTTGTATTCTTTGGCATTTGACTCAGCATGACTTAGATTTGCTCTTGGTTTTGCTGTTCGGTGCTTTCTACCATCTTTATTACCGATTTGCTTTATTGTTTGTTGTATATGTTGAATTGCTCCATGTACAGCACTTTGTAAGCAGCGATGGCTGTTTGAAAGTGCTCTATAAATACAGTTGAGTTGAGTTGAGCTGACAGTTCCACAGAAGGCTACTCTCTCATCCAACGGGGTGAACCCTAATGTACAAGCACCAAACCGGGGGGCAATAAGTATGCCCACGCCTGCTCAGCATCTCTCAGAGTGGGCAACTCCAGTAGAAGAGTGTCCAAAGCCTCACGAGATGACTGGTACCAGAATCCAAGCTGTGCGTGGAATCCAGCCCGACTATACATAGCCATAACTTCTCTGCCGCGCACACCAGGTCTTTAGCCGTGGATCAGACCACCAAGGTCCCTTTTGCCGCCACCCAGCTCACAGGGCACCCGACCATTTTGGCCCCGCCCACAGGTGGTGAGCCTGTGGGAAGCATTAAATATACTATTTCAGTTCAATATTTTCGGCATGATTTCGTACCAACCACTGAAAATTGCTTTCTTAAAAAAGACATTGGTACAGTAATGATCAACTTAGGGTGGATATGACATTGACATTAACCTTGGTGGTGTAATAAATGTTTCAAGCACTGTAAATGTTACTAATTAATGTGAGAAAAACTCAATGAAAACTATTTAGGAAAAAAGGAAGAACACTTGAGAAAGCATCACAAATGGAGGGATCCCCGTCTGAGTCGGCAAAATTTATTACACTGTTGAATGTTAGTTTAAACAGCGTGAGAGCCCATTGAAGTAATTACTGGCCGGTGAAGCCAAGCATTGACAAATAGGCAAGAAAAGTTCAGAGGAGAATGGCAAAAAGCATTAACGGCATACAGTAGGCCGAGGTAGGAGGATACAGCGCATTAGTTATCTCAGCCGCTCAATATGCATTAATAGCATCGAAGTGCTTAGCATGTATGCTAATCATTCACACAGTCGGCGGATTGTCAACACATGCCGCCAAAGGGTGTGTTCAATTGATCCCAGCCTGCATGCCATCTTTGTGATCACTAACTTTTTTCTCTCTCTGTCACTTAGTCCCCATTCATTCTCGATCACTCTGCAAGACCACTGCATCTCAGGCGTCTGGACACTTGCAAATATTCAACAAAAAGGCAACTCATCACAGAGTGGCACAGTGAAGGGACTCTGAGGTTATCCTGCTAACCCTCGATGATTGTGCTAATATTTGAGCTAAAGATTTCTCTGCAACACAAAATCGCAAACACATATTCACCCGCACTGCCTGATTTTTTACAGACTGACTCTCTAGGTATGACTGTGAATTGCTTGTGCTCTGATTATAAGGTATGTTTCCTGCCTGAGTTTTGGGGAAGTCGGACCCGACTAAAGTACCAACACCAGAAAGTCTCACCAGAAAATGATGCATGCTGTAGACTGTTTCACTATGACAACACATACTTTGTTGTGGGTGTCAAAAAGCTCAAGCATTCTCACAGAGGTCTAAAAACAAAAACTTCGATGTCAATTAAGCAGGAAGAATGACTGAGAAAACAGTCGTCTTAAATCAGTGGTTCTCAAAACATTTACACCATGCACTACATCAAAAATCACTTGGCTCTGCAAGTCCCACCATAACCACCAACATTAAAATACAGTAATGCAATAGGCACAAGTGTGCATCAAAAAACGGGCAGTGTTTTAATTCCCTGAAATGAGATGTCATCTGTGTGCTAATTATGTCAGTTGTAAAGAAGCCCTCACGTAAGGTCAGTTGCGTCCAGTGGAGATTGACTGTAATTATATTTCAACAGGTAAATTAATGCAGAGACAGTCGTGGGGGAAATTAAGAGATCTCCTCCTGATTTATGTCGCTTGTGGGCCCTCATGGTTCTTGGTATCTCTCAACAGTTCCTTCCTCTCCACTCACTGCTTGCATCCTTTCCTCCCGTGTCCCACTGTGAGGTCACAGGCAGCCTCCTTGTAGCATATGGACTCAATTCCTTCCAAGAAAATCCTAGCCAGATGAGACCACACGCACACACAGTGACACATGCACATGTACAAAATGCATTGAGGAATATACAGTAAAAACACACACACAAACACACTAACACAGTGGAAGGGGAAGTGAGGGAGATTATTGGAAGCAGAAGCTATCTGATCTCGTCTCATCGTCACTCTGACCCGGAGGATAAATCTTCTAGATTTGGAGTAATCTTGGTTTTACACACACATGCAAACACACTCAACATGTTGGTAATCCACTGAAGGACAGCTGAAGAAGTGTGAGTACTTAACAGACACATGCTTAATCGTGTGAGCCGTCGTAGTCTAATAACCTGGCACAAGCTTGCGGACGTCTTAGGGTCCACTAAGCGTGAAATACACACTTGGGTGGTGCCTTGTAATCCAAGTGTCACACACAGATGCAGCAGTGATCTTTAGCAGTCCTCAGTGCTAGCTCTTGGACACACTCACTTACTGTATGCAAGCATATGTAGGAGTACACACACACACACACACACACACACACACACACACACACACACACACACACACACACACATAGAGCTGGTAATCTTCCAGCTATCTGAAGTGTAATCAAGAAGACGGTGGCCATATGTCTGAGGGTGCCGGGGCTGGTCTCGGCTGGTGTCCTCCATGCCTTCGAGCAACCATGCCGTTTCTAACATCAAGCTGTCTCTCTCAGACAACCTGAACCAGTCAACCAAAGTCCCACGTGCAACCAAAACATTTTATCTTTCCTTTGAACCGTTAGATCAAAAATAATGGGGCAAAATGGCAAAAACAGGAGGAAAAGGGTTTCTTTTTTTTTTAAGTCATGCACACACTCAAAACCCGGATTTAGTTTGTAATAGTAATTGTTTTCAATTTTTCTTTCATGTTTTTGCAAAAAATGTTCACACTAATAGACAATATACAGTAAGGAGTGTCTAGTATTTCATGGAAATGTACGATGCAATGATCATGATATAAGCAGGGATAATATGTTTTTCTAAGAAGGGGAGGGGCACTTCCACAGATGATGGATGGATGGATGGATGGATGGATGGATGGATGCACTCAGAGCACCAGACCAGCAATGAGGCCAACCTTTTTAGAGAAAGCTAATTGGGCATGAGACAATTACTGCATGGAAACTGCTGATTTTCACATTTTCTTATAAGTCAGCCATGGAGTCTCTAATCCTTGTGATAGTTTCAGAGGTTGAAGGGGCATAACAAGAGATGCCCACAAACATTTTGATGCCAACTGATTGCTGTTTTTTAGAAATTATTAGCAATGTATGTACTTTGTGTGTTATAAACATGAAATTATTCATTGTCTACATTGTCTACTAAGGGGTTGAGCTGGCATCTATGTTCCCGAAAACGGATTATCTCCTTTCTTTATGTGCTCTACTGATTGGTCGAGTGGGTTGTTAAAAGGTGAAAACACTTGTCCTCAAGCTCATCAATATCAGATGTAAATCTGGCTGAAAATTTGGTGTGTCAATGTGTGTGCATGTGCGCATCCTGCTCCCCTGTGTGGAGACAGCTGGTGTGGCAGTGACCCCGACTGGAAGGAAGGAAGGAAGGAAAACTCACGCGTTCTTACGTGTCACTTGCCACAATTCCTGGGGTCATTTTGGGTCTTCTCAAGTTTCCACTGGTAATACTGGATGTTGCAGTGGACACGCGCATGCACACACACACACACACACACACACACACACACACACACACACACACACACACACACACACACACACACACACACACGCACTTAAAATACACACGCTTTGTTAATAAATCAACTCTAAAAAGCTCTGTGATCGTGATGATTTAGTCCTGCATGAAAGCAAAAACCAAAATGATTTGATGCCGAACGTCAATCCGCTCGCCCATCACCCTTTCTTAACGTCTATTTTTTCCTTGTCATCTGTCAAGCCTTTTCTTAATCCTCCACTAGGCCTTGCCTGATGAAATGACCATATCTAATCCCGTACTCCCCTTGGGAGAGATGTAACTCTATTAAGACAGTAAATCCATGTCCTTACAACTGCTACAGATGTCTTTCTCTATTATCCCTTCGTTTGCTATCCATCACAGTGCCTCCTCACATCAGTCTTAAATCTTATGAATCTGCCATCTCAATAATCTTTAGTGCTGAACTCCCAAAATGGTACTTGTTTAATCTGGCATTATGTTTTGGTGGATTTATTTTTTTTCCTGCTTGCCAAATTCATCATCGTCGTCTCCCTGTGGTCTGAAAGCTTTTTTTTTTTTTTTTTTTTTAACGAGTTAAGACATTGTGAACTTTTTCATTGTGTGATTGAATTGGCAGTGAGGAGCAACAAGGATCTAAGAGGTCAAAAAGCAGATCACGCTCATATGCAGCCAAATCATGACATTTTTCAACACAGCAAACACAAAGTTGGGGGGAGGAGATGTGTTTTCATCTTGGCTGAGTATGCACTGACTTGACTTCAACATCTCCATAGCATAGAAATCATTAAAGGTGTCAAAAGCAGTCAAAGTAGAAAGGTATTTAAACAGTGTATATAACTCTAACAAAGCATAGTACTGTTTTAAGTAGAATTGTGTCAACAAACACCTGTTTCAGTTCCTGCATGAAGTTTGGTCTCTCTGCTTTTTGTGCCCCTTGTGAAAACATGATGAGTGTCACTTTTCCAAGTTAAAAGAATATGCTGCATTTTCCACAGGAAACAGATTAAAGCTCCAGTATAGGGTGTGACAAAATAAATAAATAAATAAAATGGAACAGAAACATTCCGTACACATGCCAGGCACAGCATGAAAATTGGTCAAATGGTTCGGTATGCTTCCAGTAGAAAAAAACCCCATCATTGGTGATTGAAAATACTCCAAACATTCAAAAGTTCCTGTTGCTGTTGTCGTAACGTTTGTCTTGTCCCAGCACGTTCACCACAGTGAGCCACTTGAATGTACTTATTTTTTTTAATGCCAAATATCCTTCCTATTAGCAAGTTACCTATTTTGGGACCGGCAGCGGCTGTGTATTGCGCCACTGGCCTGGAATCCAACCTGTCTGCATGAAAGGCAGCAGAATGTTTGACTAAACTACCAGTGGTCAAAACAGACAAATGTATTAATCAAGAAATTACTGAAAATGAACTAATGAAATCCAGACATTACTTCTGAATTGTGGTCCCACCGAAATAAATCAGACAAACTAATGGAACTACCTAAGACAAGATGATGGTATACTTAAGACGTCAAAACATTAGATGTGGTGTGCACACCTGCTAATATCTTCGGAAAACATAAGAAAACCTTTATTTGCCTCACAATGTAGAAATTCCCAATTTACAGCAGCAAACTTATGAAAGGGAGAAAGTAGAAGACAAAAAGTAGAAAATAAATATCAAATATAAAATATAAATATAAGAATATTAAAAATGAGTGAATGGGGGTGAGTCCAGGCTTTCAGGACCGTCTATTCAATAGCCTGACAGCAGTCAGCAGGAACGAGCGACGGTACCTCCCCTTCTTGCAGTGCAGGTGTATCAGGATGTGGCTTTGATCAAAATTAATCAACAAAAGACCTTAATCATCGGTATGGGGAGAAAGAGCATTGTTTTTAACCTGGATTTAAAAGCATTTACACTTGGGGCTAACTTCAGTTCTGTTGAAATCTTATTCTATTTGCCTGCAGCATGAGAGCTAAATGCTGCTTCACCATGTTTGCTTTTGAGCTGTACTAATTGACCCGGGGCTGCTGACCTCAGAACCTTCCTGGCTTTCTATTCAATTTGCTTTAGGATGGGAGTAATTCTGTGTCTGGAGTGTTTAGATGTCTCTGTTTTGGTTAGAACTTGAACTGCAGCGTTCCGCATGAACCAAGACCAGGGCACGGAAAACCTACTGGACCTCCCTACATCCTGTCCACCACCTCTTCCAGCTACTCCCTTCTGGTGAGCGCTATCGAAAGGTGCGCACCAAAACCAACAGACATTCAAAACAGCTTCTCCCCTCTCGCCATTAACTCCCTAAACAGTGACTCAAAACGATAGTGGCTTTTTGTATTTTTGCACAACCTTGGGGGACAGTTTTACAGCACTGATCATTGTAGCTGCAGCTCTCTTCACACTTGAACAATTGTCTTTGATCAATATTCCACAGCACCAGACACTTTAATCCACTCAAGGACTTTCTGTATAATTGCACACTTTAAATTGTACTCCAATTACTGCTACCAGTCACTTTAAAATGGTGCAACGATTATCTGCACCAGTCGCACAACCGTCATAGTCTGCACCACTGATCACTTTATCTACTACTCGAAGACTCGACACATTGACATACAGCTGTCATTGGGTGGTACTACTGCACAATGGTGCCCTTACATTACGGAAAGTCTTTTGATACTGTCTTTGTTTATTGCAATACTAGTGTAGCCTTTACTACCGGAGACCAATTCCTTGTGTGTTCTACATACTTGGCCAATTAAAATGATTCGGATTCTGACTGTACTGCAGCTTTTTGATGCTCTTTTGAGGGAGCCCATTCAGAGGACTCTTAAGATAAACAAGTTTACTGGAGATAAAAGCACGGATATTTAGCGGTGCTGTAATGTCAAATGCAAATCATCTTGATCTTGCGATGTGACAGTGACACAAGAAACTGTCACAGAGTTTAACAAGTTTTGGAAAATAATATTATTGCAGGTCACTCTTGCCATTCACCTCCTGATATCATCGTGCTGACGTGGGCATGAGGTAACATGATTACATATTTGTTTAGTCAAGACTGTGGCCAAGTTGTTTCCTCACACCAGACGAGCAGAATGGATGTTGACAGATTCTTCCTGATGTTTAATGTAGGCTACACATATACATGTGGCGAACGCACCAAAGTAAAAGCCTCGAGCAGGCCTCATCATTTCAACACAGGAAAAAGAAAGGCTATCTCATACGAGACCCAAGGTGGGTTAAACCCTGCAAGCAATTATGGGACATTTTATGGTAGTATTGTTCTGCTATATGGGTGGTTCAGATTGAGGTGACGCGAGAAGAAGGTTTGCAATGATGACCTGCGGGTGGGGAGCGCTGGCAAAAAGAAGCTCTTGATAGACACGGAACACAATGAAAACACATTTATTGTAATGTATTCATTTGCGACATTCTTCTTCCTGTCCTGGCAGCCAAGAGGTGAAATCACTTTTACTACTCAGACCAAAAGTCGAGGGCAGGTATGGGATCACGGCGCAGCTGCTTCCGTCAGGATATTACCATTCGCGCACAAGTGCGGCCTCGACTCATCCACAACTCTTACAAGGGAGGGAACACATTCTGTATGAAGCACTCTCTTTGTACGCTTGATTGTCATCCAGTTAATCTACTTTCATAAGTGCATTTTGTCGTAAGCCACTGTGGGCTCCTGTGCTCGCTGTACACTTTTCTGCTCACTCTTGGACTCCATTGACCGAAGTCACTCAATAGAATCAGACAGCAGTGTCGGCTTCAAGCAGGACACAGCCTGTGGCAAGGTGATGTGTGCTCGTGTGTGTGCCCATCCATCCATCCCTCTGATCTGTGCATCTTTCTATCGCTCCATTTATACTTCAATCCATACCTACCTCATTTAATCAATCCCTCCCTCTTTTTAATTCATTTACCCTTCCACAATTCCAAACTGACACACCTTACCTCCTCCCTATCCCCTTGCCTCCTTCCTTACATATAGTCAAACATACCTTCCGGCATCCAGCCATACCTCCTTGGATGCTTCCAAGTATCCCTTCACTCCTGCTTAGTCCCTCATTCCCCATATCCAAGTCAATCCCTCTCTTAATGTTTCTCTCCACCCTTCCTCAATCCCTTCACCCATCCTTCCCTTTGTCACTTGTTCTCTAGATCATTTGTATATTCATCCCTCCCCATCCCTCTATCCATCCACCCTCCTTTCATTCTTTCCCCCGTCTCTCTACCAAGGTCGAGAATCATATGGTGGTGGAAAACATCTAAGTTTAGGTTTAAAAAAAAAGTGTGTGTGTGTTACACAGATGAGCCAGGTTCAAAAGATAATTATTCAAAGGCAAAAAAAGATGCTTGGAACAATTACACAAAGTGCACAGGGGACAGATGCACCAACGGTAACAAACAGACAAGGACTGGCGAGAAACCAGCAAACGCATCGAGACCAGACAATGATCCACACCTGTAAAAGAATCGAATGGAAGGAGAGAGTTGGTTGGTGAAGACAATGAAAAAAAAGTTAAATAGTAACTGGGCTTTTATATGTACAGTACATCACTTTTCTACCTTCAAGATACTTCAAGTGTTTTAACACTGTCTCCTCATTCACTGATTGGTGGCGTTGAATATCAACTGGGGCTGGGGCTGCAGTATCTTTTACAGGGTTGCAAGGGGCTGAGGGGAGGGAGACGACCACTCAAGCACCTGAGCCATGCCACCTCACAATTGCAGGAGGGCAATGACAAGGCATGAGGAAGTGACAACACACGGAAAACATGAACCCAAACCGAAACTTGAACGAAACAACAGTAGTCAAACACTTTTAAAGAATGGACAAGCTCATAACAAACAGTGGCTTTTGGGTCCTATTCTGTCCCTTCAGGCTACTCATGAAGAGACAGACTAGCAACGAACTCCCACGATCGGGTTTTTGGAGGCATTTTCTTGTCGGCACGCATGATATGTTTGGTTGGGTTGGCTTTGCGTAATTTAGCCAAACATTATGGCTGCTGCAGTCTTTTAGTAAACAACAGCGCACCATCCCTTTCACTGTCAGAAGAGCAACTAATTGCTATTAATCCAAGCAACAGAAAAGTAATGTAATTAGGCCGTCCCTGAAATTCACATCATGTCTACATTTTAATCAACTTCAGTTTTTAAATATAAATTACGGCCTGCACTTGGTCTCACTTCCAAGTTGCGTACCACACGTACCATCTTCTTTTCAACCGACACTTTCCACATCAACCAACAGCAGTAAATTACAAGGCTCAAATAATCATTCAAGCCACCTCTCCTGGTTTTCAATCAGTTTACCTTGATCAAATGACATGTACGGTAAGTGTTTGTTTACTAGTGGTGCCGTTGGAGGGTGCTTCACCTTTTGGCACCTGCAAAATCATTTGAGGTCATGGTGAAATGTCCTCTCATAATCACACAAAACCCTTAACAATTATGCTTTCCTTGCGCCCATCCATTAGTCCATTCACCCAGTCCTCCCTTTGTCATCCATCCATTCATTCAGCCATTTCAGAACATCCGTTCGTCCATATTTGCAAATCAGCGTGTCTTCTTCGCAGTACTCTCCTCTCATCCATCCATTGGTCAGTCCATCCAGGGGCAACTAAAAAGTGCAGCATCCAGTGCCGCATTGTATTGGATATTTAATGTGGAGCAGTAATTGAATTACAAAAAAATAAATAAAAAATGTGCAAAAAAAAACACAAACCTGTCTCATCAGGTGCAATTTCTTGAGTGTGTCTATTATAAGTCCTCTTTCTGCCAGCTCTCTGTCCAGGGGCACGGTAGTGTCAGCCTTTGTTTGCCAGACAAACAGCCCAGTGGACATGACTGGAAAAGGCCATATTTTTTTAATTAGCATATGGAAACTAGCAACAAGCAGCTGCTCGAACAAGAAAAATCAGTTGAGAAATTCTGATGCTTGGATAGTGTGGGCTCCAGTGCATTCATGACCCTTGTGAGGATAAGCAGTTCAAATAATGGATGGGTTAATAATCAAATGTTATGTCATTTATGAAAAAAAAAATTGTACATCAATGTGGTTGGTGCCCTGCTATTTGTTTTTCACACAAAACAATACAGTCTACATTCTTTCCAAAATATACTCATCTACCAAATTTCGTGTTTTAGATACACAACGTTAAATCTTTGTCATCGTAGCTGGACCAAAGAAAAGGAGGTATGGTTAAAAAAAATAAAATAAAACAATAATCATAATAACAACAATAATAATAACTCACAGTAATACAAGCAACAGCAAAGTGGGGAATGGAAAGGTAACACGTGTGACACTGACACCGCTTGGTTTTTGCACAAAATTTTTATTTTTATATGTGTTAATGAATCAAGCACTTTAGTGGCTAAAGGGACATTTTAGCATGGAACACTGTGGGTTTGCAGCAAGACATATTTGTCTCCTAATTTTGTTGTCATTGTTGTCATTCCAGTTGTTAGAGCAGCCATCAAATCGGCTGATAAGCCAGAGGACATTATGCTAATGCTAACGGGGCCGCTAGCACTTGCAGGTTGGTGGTGTCGCCGTTTCTCAGGTGACCCCGAGACACGGCGCGAAATGTCAGCCTGTGTGCAGGCGAAGTGCGCATGTGTTGAAGAGAGATGGCTCCTGATAAAGGAGAAGCAGACCATAACCACGTGAAGACGCACGCACACACACACACACACACACACACACACGCACAATCGCACATGGCAAGCTCAGCTATTAATTAAAGTTCATTGCTTCAGTAATTAGCGGGGCGGGATAATACCAATAAGTGACTTATTGCCCCCTGAGGTTCTGCTCCTCCTCCAACTTTAATTGAATGACTGACATTAAAAACTTCAGATGCACTTTGGCAAGGTTGACTAAACAGTTGTAAACAGCAAATGGAGGAATGGAATTGCTCCTCAGTTTTATTATATGAGTCATTAACATGACAATACAACTTGCGCATAAATATACACGTAAAATATTTACATTTACCTTTCAACATGCTTCCAGAGGGTTGCACATCTAGAATTTATTGACGGTTGTTGTTGTTAAGGACATAATTTGTCAATATGCGCCTTGTGATTGACATATCAACCTAATTTGACCTTCTCCAACTGTACAATGTTTCATTCCATTTTGCACAACTTTAAGTTTTCTCACAAGGAGCGGAACGGCAAAACTGGATGTCCAGGATGTCCAGTTGTACAGTATAAGCCTTTCTGTGATGCTTCCAGTCTATGTGTATCTCTGTTGCTGTGACGCTCTGTGACACTCTCGGCTCAGTGGCCACTTCCCTGTTTGAAGCGAGGACTGTTGATCGTTTGGTGTTGTTTTGTTCTTGTTACGTCGGAATGGGAACAGGAGGAGGAGAGTTCAACTTAACTCTGTGCTGTGGGCTCACTTTAGTTTATTCTACAATGATACCAACTCTAATGGACCCAGGAAATGTATCGGTCATTTAGAGTGCACAGTCTTAGTCTGCCGATATCCAAATCATACAAGGAAGTCAAACTTGTCATTACGTGTACAACTGTCCTGTGAGAGCGCTTGCGATATAACACAAAAATTGATTCCAAGTGTAATGTATTCATGTAACAGTGGATTTCCATTTTAATATTGTTCCCCTTTGAAAATATTTATAATCGTTGATGGTTAAAAAAATATACTCTTTGACTCCTATGATTTTCCACTATGCCTTTCCAGGTCTTGCCTCTCGTTCATGTGTTTTCACACATCTTAATACTCAAGTACAATTTTCAGCAGTTGTTTCCTTCTAGCTCTTTGTTCACTTGCTTTCTCATTGTCTCTCATGCACCATTAATTACCCCGTGCGCACAATACCGTACATAGAGACCGCTCTGCCATGCACCTTTGTGCTCCTTTGACCTTGAGGTCTACATAAGAACCCAACTGTGCTAATCTCTCACACTGCCGTCATTGCTGCATTTAGGACATTGAACACTCAGGCGGGCCTTGTAAAAGGTGGAGCGTTAAAAAGCTTTTGTCCTCACTATTGACTTGGAAGCGCACTGGCCTCATCAGATAGTCGCGGCAGCGCTGTGAGTGTTATTGGCTGTCCTCCCCCTGACTGGCTAGACGGACACTGCCTGCAGGAATGTCAAACCTCCAACATGCATTCTGATGTGGGCACCCGCTGCTACGAGCTCTGTGCTTGTGTGCACACAGCACAGTGTACACGTGTGCGCACTTCACTCAGCTCTGAAGAGACTGACAGGCCCTGGGTGCTGTGGAAACCACACAGGTCACAAAAACAAAACGGCATGATAGTAAATAGCTGCTGTCAGCAATTGTTTTGCATTTTTTGATGGTTTGTGCAAATTTTATGTATCATATTTACACCGTATTTGAAGCCTATGAATTTGCCATAGTTTTGATTTCTGGTGATTGTTTCAAATTTGCCTGGGAAAGTCTTTGCCATTCACAAATTTGTGTACATATTTTACAGACATGTCTTGGCACATTACGTAATGCCACACAAAAACTTGCAGATTGACTTTGAAAAATGTGCAGGACCCAGCGAATGCAAACATGACATACTCATTGCGTAAAAAGGCTTGCGTAATATTTTCAGTAAGGTCCTGAATGGCTGTTACAGATAAGACTGGCCATCAATCAAACCAAAATCACACCACTGTTTCTTTATATTTTGAATGTCCTCGTGATGCTCGTGATGAGCAACTCAGTATTAGTATTTGAAAAACGTCGAACGTGATAAGAGAAAACAAAATAATAATAAAAATATAATAACGCTTATGTTTAGAACTGCATGCGTCAAATGGGGGTGGGGGGGGCAACAATCATCTTGATGAAAGGGCAGGGACTGCCAGTGGTGACAGATCTGCAGCTATGGTGATACCACGAAACCTCTGCTTTATAGTATATTCACTGTTTAAACCAGGGGTGTCAAACTCATTTTTGTCGCGGGCCACTTTTGAGTTACGTCTTCCCTCGGGGGGCCGTTATGACAGTGAAACGACAAAAATGTTTAATCACATGATCACATTGTTACTTTTATGGGTAAAAAAAATTATTGCAAAATCTCAACGTCATTTATTACACATAACAATTTGACATTTCGGTACATTTTTTAGCAAGGATCATGCGAGTTGACACACATGATTTTCTTTTGGGGGTCCACACAAAATGATGTGGTGGGCCGGATCGGGCCCCCAGGCCTTGAGTTTGACACCTGTGGTTTAAACTAGCAATATAGGCAATTTGAAACATTTTGGGGTAATTCTGTCAGTTCCTCATGGCTTTTCAGTCTTTGTTGCCTGATCTCTAAACTTGTGTGAATACAGTGAAAACATTTTTTGTTTTCTCACTTTTATTTCATCAAGTGTTGGCACAAAATAAAACCGCAGGATTTTTTTAAGAGGACTAAAACATGTATCTGCATCTAGATGATTTTATTTTGTGCAGCCACTTCATGAAATAAAATGGAGTGAATTTGCCACACCACTTTTTTTCAGTGTAGTGAGGTTTCACTGTACAGTGTTTGTATTGTTTGAATTGTCTTTATTCGTATCACTGATCAGATTTATTTGTACGTGTGGCTTTTGTGAGGTTACAGTTCATTAGTCCTTCTGTGTGTGCCTAAATATTGCGCGTGGGTCAGTGAGTTGGCAAACGATCTGTGCTGCCACTCAGTCACCACAGCGCCCACCCTGAAACTTTCAATCCAGTGCTCACTCTGCGCATGACCTGCTGCTTCATGAGAAGTTTATATTTAATCGTTCTTTTGTATTTTCACAAGCACACAAGTATATAGGTCTCAAAATATATGTGTGTGTGTGTGTGTGTGTGTGTGTGTGTGTGTGTGTGTGTGTGTGTGTGTGTGTGTGTGTGTGTGTGATTTTTTTTTTCAGGGTGAAATGAAAGAAGCACGTCTTTCCTCCATTGCTGTTGCGCTTCTTTTCGCTTTTACCGCTCTATGGTGAATGAAGGGCTCCGACCTGGGTGTTCCTCACTAGAATGAAGTTTATTTCATTGCCAGGACCTTTCAGCACTTGGCGAACAAGTTTCTTGTTGAAAGGCTATAGTTTCAACAAGAAACCTTCATTCACCATCGAGCGGTAAAAGCGAAAAGAAGCGCAACAGCAATGGAGGAAAGACGTGCTTCTTTCATTTCACCCTGAAAAAAAAATCACACACACACACACACACACACACACACACACACACACACGCACACACACACACACACACACACACACACACACACACACACAGTAAAAAATAAGATTTTATGAAGAACTATATTTGAAGAGCTCTTTTCTAAAACACTATTAATCCATGTTGGCTGGTCTGAAAAAAACGTGTGTTGAGCCAGACAAGAAAATTTTACCAATATTTATTTCATCCTGTTGTCTTAGCCAGGGAATGTTCAACAATAATCAAAAACAACAAATACAACAACAATGGTGTTGAATCTACGTTTTTTAAATATATCTACATTGAGAGTGTCTTGTGAAAGGATTCACAAGCCTTGACTTTGTCCACATTTTGTGCCATTATAACCATACACTTACTTTTATTTGATTGTGACTTCATGACCCAACACCAAGTGGCACATCATTATGAAATGAATGGAAAATTATACACCATTATCAAATATCTTTACAACAAAAAATATGAAAAGCATGGCCTTTGAAAAATATTGTTGAATAGCTTTTCATTTATCAGAAAATACTCAGTCTTCCATTTCTCCTCCAACAGAACAGTATATTCAATTCACCCCAAAAATAAAATAAATAATAATAAATCCATGGATCAAACATCCCATGATCCAACCTATTATGGTGTAAACATTTCAAAAGCAGTCAAGTTAAAAATTGTAAATTAAATATCAGCTAAACTAAAAGAAAGTGCTTTGAGGAGCTAAAAGATTTTGGCCAATTTTACATCACGTTTTTGTTTTTAGGTACACCTTCGTGGACTGCTGCTTTGACTCAGCCTCAATATCTCTTCTATATCTCACCTCCTACCTAATATAGTTTATATAGTCATCAATCCATCCATTTTCCGATCTGCTTTATCCTCACGAGGGTCGCGGGCGTGCTGGGGCCTATCCCAGCTGTCCAAACAGTTGGCGGGGGACACCCTGAACTGGTTGCCTGCCAATTGCTGGGCACGCAGACAAACAACCATTCACATTGTTAGGTTCAGGGGGCAATTACTTTTTCACATGGGGACAGGTAGGTTTGGAAAAAAAATGTGTGCCTTAATAAATTGAATTGGCATTTAGAGACTGAATTTTATATTTCCTTGGGTTGTCTCCGTGTGTTATTAAAATTGATTTGATGAACTGAAACCTTCGTGTGTGATAAATTATGCAAAGAACACAGAAATCAGGAAGGGGGGCAAATATTTTTTCACGGCATTGTAATGTGAGACAGACGTGCTAAACAGTCGTCCACCGTGCCGCCCTTTCCGAATATATTTTCCAAATTAATATTTAACATGTTTTCTTGGTTGAACGACAATGCAAACATCGTGACAGCAATAAGATTACAAGAAATAAAAGAAGCAATTACATTTGTTCACCATCAGCAATAGAAAAGAAACCTTTGTCTCAGCCAGAAACAAAAACATCAGAGAAAAACAGCCGCATACTGAGGCACAAAACGTGCAAATCTTTTCTCAACTCCCCCACATTATCCTTGGAAGGATTTTAATTTTCCCTCAAGTGCTTGCCTCCCATCTCTTAGAAAGCGCGTTGATGCTTTCACGCAAGGTTCCGACACTCGAAGGATGTGTCGAAGTTCAAGTGCTTAATCTTTTGTGTCTCAAGGTCAGTGTGTGTACGCACTCTTCAGGTTCTGAATATTAAAAAAAAAAAAAAAAAGACTTAAAACATTTGTCAAAGGCAATGAGGTGTGTGATTGTGCACGTGAAAACATGAATGCAAATGGTCGTGTGTATATCTACTAAAACCAAACGTTTTTGTCCTTATCAGGGTTTCCCTGCCTCAAATTGAGGAAGACCATGCGCCATGACGTGCAGAAACAAACTTTAAGTTAGGAGTTCCAATCAGAATACGACTACTATCATGTTAAACCATTCATTGATTAAAACTTGGATAATAAAGGCCTTTTCTCAGAGTCCACAAACTCTTCATGAAGTACAATCACAAGTACTGCTAGTTGTAGAAATGCAGTGTAAAAAAAACAAAAAAAGTCGATAGAGGAAATGCACAAGTGACCACTCTCCTTCAAAGTGTTCTTGCTTTGCGCATGTCCAAACTGGCTGACAACAAATCCATTGCTTAAGGAATTTTCATATGTGGGCTTTATATTCCGAATGAATTTCAATGACATTCACAAGTCTCAGGGAAATCCCATGCTCTAAAATTGACAGCCAGCCTCAGAATTCAACAACTAACGCTTCTTTTGTGTTTGTGCATTCATTAACAGGTAACACGGATTGAGTAGGTAAGAAGTTTGTACTGGAGTATCTGTGTACAGATGAAAAGTGCCCAAGCCAAGGTGCACTGCGAACAGAAGTAAAGAGCCTGAAGAACTCTCCCAGTGGAGAGTAAAAGCAAGCAAGACCTTTTGCAAAGTCCGATGGCCAAAAGCTATCCAGGGTTTCACGTTTTGCCTTGACTGCAGGTAATTTTCATTTGCATGGACAAAAGCAAGTCTTTCTAAAAGCACAGACTTTTCAACCTAAGCATCTTGTCAACAACACGGCTAATTGCTCATTTTCATTCACCGCTACTCATTTCTCTGCCGGCATCTCCTTGAACCCGCTCTCCTCGATGTGTGCATGCGTCCTCCGTGAACTGTGCGACCATTTATGAAGATGACATGAAGTTGCCTCTTGTACGCTTCTGTGTGATTAGGCAGGTCACAAAAAAAAAAATAAGCGAACAAGCTGGACATCTTCAATCTGCGGTATACGACCAAATTAAAGGTAAAAGCGGAGCTGGTTTCCTTCGGTTGAAAGGCATCATTTGCTTTTTAAAGAAAAACATGCGTCCGGTGTACTTTGGCTCTCTCTAATGGACTTTTGATTTTTTCCGGAGCATGCGGCATAATTAGCTCATCGTTCCTTTTCATTAATGACACATTTACTCTGTACTTTCACCAAATTGCGGAGCCAAGTGGTCTTAAAAAATGCCTGCCGTGCAGGTTGGTCTGTATCTGATGATGCTCAGACTCATTGTTTGTATTTTGTTTGGTTTTGTAGGCATACAAACTGACAGCTGTGATGTTAAACTAGAAAGGGAAAGTTTTATATCTCCAGACACAATGGCAAAATTATTCGAAAAAATTCTGATTTGCCATTGAAATTTCAAAAGCTCTACAGCCGAACCTCTGAGGCCTCGCACAGTATGTCTTCTTTTCATTACACAGTGAGGCAGTGAAGTATCAAACCACAAAAGCCCAAAAACAGAAGCGAAACATTCCAGACAGGTTCAGTCAGCCAGACAGCTGTCTCTTCACATTTTTCTTCGTGGGGTGGAGCAAAGTGGATGGTAAGGTGCCAAATGTGGGCATCGGAAATAAATGTTGCCATTGCGGAAACAGTATTGATGTCAAAAAACGGATTGGTCTCTATACTGGCACCCTCAAAGATTCCTTGAAAAAATAAAATAAAGTAGACATATAAAAACAGACATTATTTTACAGGGGTATTATTTTTTAAATTATTATAAAAAGTGTTTTTATTTCATTTTTTCCCAACGCACGTTTCGTTTTTCACATTCAAATGTCACCAATTGACTTTTGACTTCATGCCAGTGTTTTTGGTGTGGTTTGGAAGAACTGGGAGGGGAGCGGCTGAGAGTGTTTGAAGAAATTTTAAGGCTTTGTTTGAGAAGAGGGTCAAGTCACCTCTGCTGCCCTCCGCATCCTCTTGATGGCTTGTTGGTAGTTTCTGTCCAGTGTGCAGATTGAATTGCAAGTTCTGTTTGACAGCGGTATGCACCTACATACTGTATCCAGTGAATTAAAAAAAAACAAACAATCAATTGTATCGCAAATAGTTTTTTCTTGTCCTAGCAAATGATCGATCCTAAGTGATTGAAAAATGCTAGTCAAGTGGTCACCTGCTGCGAGCCGTTTGTCGTCGCGGTAGGACTAGATACCATTTTTTACTTCTTCCTACTTTCTTTGAACATGTAAATTGTACTCAGTGATGATTGTTTTTTTTTCTTCTTTTAAGTTTTTTGCTTTACTTCCTGCCAAACTTTTTTCATCTGTTTTTATGTTCAATAAACAAACCAACAAACAAGAACGTATCATTATGACACAAAACTCTCCAGATGCATCAGTAGCTTTTAATATTTTGTAAATACTTTGGATGGGGAAACTTTGTTGCTCTTCCTCTATTGGGAGCATTTTGCAGTCAAGCTGCGGTTTAAGGACCAGAAAATTTTTCATAAATTGTGTTAAATTACTTGTTCAAACATGCGGTAACCTTCAGCGTGGTGCGGGACCCTTGCTGTCTGGAAAAACAGAGGACTTAAGACGAAAGCACTCACTGTCTAATAAAGTCGAACGTAATGATCTTAACTTGAGTAGATGACACAAAACTAATAACATGCAATAAACAGAATGAAATGAGGATGAGAAAAAGAGAGTATTCTGAAGAATGATGATCTCTCTGTGTCATCCACTGTTCTTTAATTGACTCGTCATCAAGAAGGGATTGAACGAAATAAACAGCCCTGCCATGCTTCAATGCTCCATGACGGGCTTCTGTCATCCACTTGGCATAAAACCGACCTTGGCTGGCCCAAATCTACCAAGAAGTTAAATTTTTATAACTTGCCTCTGCCTTTTCACTCTCGAAGTGTGAACATTTTTCTCCTCTCCTCAAAAGGTTCGCTTGTAGGAAGTAAACACAAAATACTGCGAGTGCAGGCACACAAATGCTCCTGGTACAAGGTGAAATCTTTTTATTTAGGCAATCAAACACACACACAAACACACACACACAGTAAACAGCTATTCTAAGTCTTTCATTAATATGCGCAAGAATTTAATTAGCAACTATTGATAAGCACCGTCGGTCTTAAGGACATGTTTGTGTTGTGCTCGACACACCGAGTATCTTAAGGACGCACTCGTTATAAAGACGCAGCGTGGCAATCTTGATTTGCAGCACGAAGAGGCGTTGCATGGATATGAGCGCACGCACACGCACGAGATACAAACATGCTGTATTAGATGCAAGTTTTCAATCATCATAATTAAGGCTAATTGTTATTTGGGAATGTGTATCATTTATGAATTTCTCCAGGCCACAAAAGAAGAATAAATGAACGGGCCCACGCGCCAGATTTTTTCATGCCAAATCCTCAAAATGATCATCCGATTTGGATTTATGCTCCGCCCATATTAGAGGGAAAAAAAATGCTCAATTTGAGTAAATTCCCTGATAACATTTCTTGCTTACTTCCTGCTTCCAGCACAGGTCCCAGATGATATGCCCTCTGACTTTTGTAAATTATTTATTTTCCAGCGTTCCAGGGATACGCTCAATTGCAAAAATTGGTGAGCTTTCAAGCATGTTGAGGTCCACATAAAGAAAGGAAGAACACTAATAAACAAAGCGATTCTAAGACGGCAAATAATTTGAAATAATTCACAAATATTTATTCCATAAACTTTGATATTTCATCCACAGGTACATATGCAATTATAAATATAGTAAAGTATTGTTGTAAAACGCAATACGTGTAGTGTATATACTGTATTTCTATCACTTGTCAGCTTCTGTTGAGTGGCTGTGTCCCTGGCTTGAAATTAATTTCTCACCTGTGTGAAAGTTTCCGTGCATTTTGATTGGCTGTAATTTGTGACATCGCCATATCTTGTTGCTGAGAAACAAATTATGAATCACCGCAAAATCAGTGTCCAAGACTTGGCCACAAATGAAATCTTGTGGCAGAACCCCGTTCACTACGCAAATGTGCAGCAGCCCTTTGTGTTGACTATGTAAGAGGCAACACATTAGCAGAGACTGGATGAGATGAGAAACTTTCTGATGTCCAAATTGAGTCACTTGTCATCGATCACAGCTCAGCTTCCAGTAATTCTTCACTCGGTCAATGTCAGGATGCTGTTATGTATCTTATGGGAGCAAACACACATGAGTGTATGGATGGCCCATGGGCCAAAACCACTTCCCAGAAAGTCCAACCCGGTGTGGCCCATAGGATAAATTGCCAAGGACGAAAAGTGTACAAAGAACATCAACTTCAAATGCTCGAAAAAAGGAAGGTCTATTTCTTACGGTGAAACTCCTCTAGAACGAAACCTGCATGGGCGAAAATACCCCCTTATGTGAAAAAATCTTCATGCATTAACACAATTCCCATTCTCCTGCCCCCCATACGACGAAAAAAACCCCCTATTGCGTTATACGAAATCATTTTGTCTGCTCCAGCCTCGCGAAGACATTCACTACAACGAAGTCTTATCCAACAGCGACCTCTACTGCTTCGTTCGAAAAAAGGCAACAGCAACCACCACACTGGTTTACATAGTGAACGATGTTTATTTCGGTCACAGCTGCGAGTTTCCTGGGCTCAACATACTCATAGCTGCTCTGCTATTGGCTTACCGAGCATCATCCTGGCCTCCGATTGGCCAAGAGGCCACATAGACCTCACTGTCTATGTGTGTAGATACTGAAGCTAGATCCGTAGCATCCGATTAGCTGCTCAGAGTAAATTGCTTATGGCTCGACGGACATTTACTTTACTTTTTATCATGCTAAAAACACCCACGGGACGCTTCGTAGTCCTCGATGGCCATAGTTAGCTCTCGAAGGCTAAAAACCTTACGCTAACTGGAGCGCTTCTCTCTCATTAGCGCTCCAGTGGCTCGACGGACATTCAAATAAACGAACGTTTCCTCGAATGCTTTACTTGTTATCATGCTAAAAACAGCCACGGGACGCTTCGTAGTCCTCGATGGCCATAGTTAGCTCTCGAAGACTAAAAACCTTACGCTAACTGGAGCGCTTCTCTCTCATTAGCGCTCCAGTTAGCGTAAGGTTTTTAGTCTTCGAGAGCTAACTATGGCCATCGAGGACTACGAAGCGCCCCGTGGCTGGCTTAAAAGTTCATTGCATGCCAGGAAGTATTTGTTATTGTTAGATTCAGACGAGGATGGACGTTGCATTGCTAAAATGGCTACAAAACGGACCTTTTGATGTCAAGCAGCTAAGACAAGAAGAGCTCTGATGCTGGAAGAGAGGGTAAAAGTGATCAAAATGAAAGACGGAGCAAGCAAAATAAAACACATTTTCCAAGAAATTGATGTAAGTGAAAGTGAATGCTGATCGTAAATTTCGCAATTTCTTTCCCTTTTTTTCTTTCTACACTGACAATATGAAGTGTCAAATAAGTGTGTGTTCATACTTATGTACTATTGGAATAAAAATAGAGTACACAAACGTTTGTGTGTGCGTGTACACATACGTTTGTGTGTGTGGGTGTGTGTGTGCTTACATCTGAGATCAAATTTGCTACAGTGAAAAACCACCTGTTGTGAAAAATTTCTTGCTGCAAACATGATTTCGTTGTAGAGGAGTTTCACTGTACTCTAATAGTCCGTATAACTTTTGAGATAACGGTATATATTATTTACGCATTGAATTTTAATTTTAATGTGATTTCCTGTTCCTGATCATTGTGACAAAAGTTTTTGCCAACTTTATCAAAATTGTCAAAATAATCAACAACTTAAATAATTAAAAACAAACTAATGGAGATAATCACACCATTGTAATGAATAAAAATAATAAAGCAAGCAAAATAAAAATGTGAAAAAAATACATATGTAACTCCCTCACTGGTCTGTCCCATTTGATTTCAAATTGCATTGAGCTCCACGCAAGCCTCTCATGCATTGTTAACAGAAAGGCTTTTCAAAAGAAATTCCATCTCACCCAGGCATTGCGCACACATGTAGAGCACTGAGCATCTTGTAATATGGTCCTGATGACCCAGAATCAGTCACAGACGGACTGAAGTCAGGAGGAGGAGGAGACACCAAGAGTAGGGAGAAGAGACACCTGTTATTAGCTTTTCTCCAAGCTGTCCTTTCTGATCGAAAAGTGGGCAGAAAGAGCCAAGGAGGGACGCCCGCGAAGATATGACAGAAGGAGATCCTCTGAGAGAAAGACTGAGATTGCGAGACATTAATAATGGATGCGATTCCTTGGAGACTATGTTCAGACATCAATAATGGATATGAATCAGCTGGAGGAGGCCAAGCAAACGCCTTCGAACAACTTTGACTCCAACTCAAGTTTGAAACACTTATCCTGTACAGCTGGAGGAGGGAACTCCGGCTTCTCGAGAGCCATATCCTGCCTGTTTTAGCTCCCTCCCTACTCCAAGACACCGATTCTATTGTTCATGATCGTTTCAGGCCTCGACAGAGCCTGCTGATGAGCTGATCATTTGAATCAGGTGTGTTGGAGTAGGGAGGGATGGAAAACAGGCAGGCTATGGCACTTGCCTGACTTGTGTGAGGGCAGCGTGGGATCGGTTCCCACTCACTGACGGTGTGGATGTGGGTGTGAATGGTTGTTTGTCCTGCGACTGGCTGGCAACCAGTTCAGGGTGTAGTTTGCCTTCCGCCCCAAGTCAGCTGGGATAGGCTCCAGTGACCCTCTTCACGATAAGCAGTGTTGAAAATGGATTGATGGATGGATGGAATCGGGTAAATGTCCAATTTGAATAAAAAATCCAACCAAACACCAAAAACTTCCCCTGATTGATTGAAAATGAAACAAAGCGAAAGCAGACATTTCTACATGAGTGAAGAGAGTGCAGAGAGAGTGGCGGCACCACCCCAATGCGTGCCAAAAAAAGAAAATGATGCTTCTCTTTACGAATTTAATTGTGCTTGCTGTTCCTGGCTGACCAAGAAGTTTGGTGCATCCTCTCTGGCTCAACACACAGGCAAATGAGCCGCGCGCTTCAACTAAAATGGGGACCCCGATGGCAAAATACTGTCATTTAGCATCACCCTCCTCCTCCACTTTCTAGCCGTGGCGTGTGTGTAAATGCTGCGGAGAAACAAAGGCTACACTAACCTATACGCACGTGTGTAATTGCAGTGAGAGAAGCAGCACTAGGAATAATTATAGAGGCCGCTTGTTGCTGTTGTTTGTTTCCAACCAATGAAATGCTAAACAAACAAGATGTGGGCCGAGCAGCAAGTTAATCCATTCTGGTGGTGATGCAAATATAACTGTATTCTTACTGTCCTTCAAAGTCAACAAAGGCTTCGGGTTCAGGTTGGGGGTTAGGGTAAAAAAACACTGTGCCACATTAAGGAAAGTTGAGCTATTTTTGAGAGGAACTCAGGAACAGCAAAGCATCGACGACGGGGCATTGCCATAAACATCGATGTCCAGTCATATAGATCTGACATCATTGTGAAACTGACCTATTAGGTATAGCAAATAAAAGCTCTCTCTCTCTCTCTCTCTCTCTCTCTCTCTCCTTTGAGCAATTTCCCTTCGCTCTTAACACCTTTACTGTTTCTGTAACACGTCCGCACACATACACACATGGCCAGGTGGAAGCTCATACTAAAGCTTAATTGACTGTAAGGTTTTACTGGCGCACTGATTGCGGAGTAAAGACATGTTTGGTTTGTTTACATGCTGTTAGACAGCAGGTGGCAGAGTCGGCACACCGCCTCTTGACCTGCCAAGGTTTAGGCAATAGGAGCAAAGGTGGACTGACTCCAATTTCAGGTGACAAGAAGTCCAAACTTGAATGTACGACATTTAATCACTTCTCCTCTAATTGAGCGACAACACACCTTGTTGGAACGTTGCATCTGTTGTTTACTCTCGAGCTGTCCGAAGAACTTTCACTCACTAACAGTTCTTTTGTTATTTCCACTACGCCGGGTTCACATGGCAGGATAATTAGCCCAATTGTACCCCCGATTCTTCCCTCCCGACAATCGTAAAGACACTCCGATTATCGTATTGGCTCAAAAGAGCTTGAAAGATATTCCTGCCACGTGGTGGTGTGTTCAGACTGATCTCGACCGCCCAGAAGGTATTTGCGCCACTTCAATTTCAAATCACGAATATTTTGGCCGTGTCATGGCGCAACAGAAATCCAATCCTTTGACCATCATCTTTTCTTCTATCGCCACTGCCTCCTCTTCATCCTCAATGTTTGTTTGCTCCAAAGTCACGTTTAATCATGAGAGTTTTTGCGAGATTTCCCGTGTAACCTGGAAATATTGTATTTGTGACCGAAATCGGTGCCTGTGTGATGTGATGTTGATTGTGCTGCGTGACTGCATACCACACACTGTACGTTCAAAACTGTCATACCTCTGATTTTTTTTTTTTTTTTTTTTTTTTTTTTTTGTCATGCTTGGGATCTGTCAGGTTTTGGTAGCCTGCCGACAATTATAAAATCTTGCCATGTGAACCAGTCAGGCTTTATAAATACTTTGCATTTTTTCTACTTCGATTTAAATTTTCCAACCAGGCGTCAATACTGAAAACGATCACTTGCACTCGTGCATGCACTTGAAGCTTTGGAATGTCTTATGTGGGTTAGATAGAAGTACAGATGATATTTTTACTCAGTCACCTTATGTGGTTTTTATGTACTGCTTCTGGTTCAAGCAAGAGGGATGAAAAAATGGAAGTAGCGTATTGGCCCGAATAAAAGACGGTGTTTTTTGCATTGAAATAAGACTGAAAAAGTGGGGGTCGTCTTATATTCGGGGTCTAGACATTATACTCATTCACGATGCTTGATGGCGCCAGATATCATTGAAGCGAATGCTGAAACTTGACTCTTCAAGCCAAAGTGAACCCCTGCCACGAAGAATAAAAATAAAAATAGCGGTAGCACGAAGAAGAAAAATAAAAAATAGCGGTAAGAATGAAAAGAGAAGAAAAAAATAAGAGACAGAAAATGGAGAAACCGAGTGACAATCTGGAGAAAAGTGGGTCGAAGATCGGCCATGTTAACCGGCAGCTGAGGAGAAGTTATGATGTAATTTACATTTCAAAAACCAGAAGCCATTCATTTATGAATGTGATTGCACTTTAGATTTGAGTGAGGCAAAATAACATGCTTTTTCTCTCAAATATATTGTTATAATCATTTGTTTCAGATGCACTGTAATTATTTTCTGTATAAAAATTAATTTGGTGTTCAAAAAGTCTTTTTTCAAACTTGAGTCTTGAAAAAGAGGGGGTCGTCTTATAATCAGGGCCGTCTTATATTCGGGCCAATACGGTAGTGGTTGATCGTCAAGTTCCTTTTATGAACAGGACGCCGCAGTGGAAGTTATCTTAACACAACTCCTGAGCTCCCCTGAGCCCATCATTCACTAACTCGCTGAGAAGTGCCCATAGACAGGCTCTCCTTTCTCCAGAACTCCGCTTCCAGGGTTCGCAGAAGGTAGATGACAGAGCTTTCTGTGCGCTCCACTGAGTGTCAGTCGAGGTTCCGCATTCGGGAGCGACAGCAGTTTATCCAGAAACACTTGGGCTTTAGAACTGAATGGGCGGGTTTCAGTACTTGGGAAAGTCACCATCACTCTGACATCACTCCCTTTGCTGCCTGCAGGTGTGTGTGGTCTGAGTTTCTCCTTAGGGGATCATAATGAATATGAGAAATGATCATTGATGTTATTTTAACTGTGTCGTGTCAGCCATATTTAACTGGTTGCCGAAGCAACTTCACCTGCACCGGCTTATTTCATGTGTGATATTCAACGCAAACATTTCCACAATGTTCACTGTAGCAAGGGTCCCAAAGTAATCCTTTGAAAAATTCCAATTGGTGCGACCGGCTCTATACTGTGGACACAACAGCATGGGTCAATGAACACAGGCATGAGGAAAAAAAAAACCCAGCTTTCACCAAGTTGATTTCACTCTTTTTATCTTTTGTTTATGCCTGTTATTTGTGTTTTTATCTGGCAACCACTTGTCCCTCGTTGTGCTTTGCTGGCTTGGCCGCGAGCTGTCAATGAAAGCATGACAAGCAAACATGTTGATTTTTGGTACAACTGGGACCTGGAGGGCCTGACAATGTCAAAAAGCCTGGCCAAAGGCAGTGCCTATCTGTTTCATTTCACTAGACTTTCAGAATGCGCCACTGCCGTGTTCAACCACTCTTACAGCCTTTCTTTCTCTTCTCTTCCTGCCTCTTGATGCTTTTCGCTGCCTTTCTTGCTTTGTTGTCATTTATGAGTGAAGAGCCGCGATAAAGACAAATGTTTGCGAGGCGGACGCCAGCTCTCTGATAGCATTGTTAGCCTCGTCTCCGCTCTTCACCCCACTGCACATTCAGCCACAGTGCCCCCATGCCCCATCCCCCCACTCCCGGGCCCTCGGCCAGGAAGCGGCTTCAGGGTCCACTCATGCCAGGATGGAGCCATATTTGTGGGTGTGCAGGAGGATGAGGAGAGGGGATCCGGGCCAAGCCCCACACCCAAGACCCTGAGCTGGACTGTGTTGAGCCTCCGTGGCTGGGCACAGCATCAGGACAAGGGGGTGGAGGTCTCAGCAGAAGCAATGCGGTGGTTAGATTAAGACCTTTTCTCTGTAGCGCACACACATTAGTGTCATCACACATTCACACAGCCTCTATTCAGATCCATTCGTGCACCCGCCAGAGCAACATGCATGAATAAATACATGAGCACAAGAGAACTCCATATGAGGGATGAAAGAAAAAAACATGAATTACTGAGAAGGAAAATGAACAGAACGTTGAAAAAGGGAGCAGGTGAATAGTTGAGATGGTTTTGCTGTGATTGTGATGGGAGGAGAGAGTCCCTGACCACAGGAAGGAACAATTAGGGAAAGTTCAAGTGCCAAGTTTATCAGTGAATGCCAGACATGAATCATTTAATACTTCTGTCACTATTTGCGTTACCGTACCACAACTCATCATGCCACTTGTCTTGCACTTACTGGACACAAGATTTGATCGCAGTTTTTCACTAAATGTCATCGGTTTATTTTCTTCGTTGAGATTTTTTTTTTAAAAATGCTGCCACACGACATATAGTATCAGTCTTTGGAACTTTACATGGAGTTGAAAATGCAAATTTAACAAAGCATAAATGCACTGATGTCCGGGCCCTGCAACATGCCGCAACAATCACTTCTCCGTTTTTTTCTTTTATAACAGCTAATGTCCATGTTTTTGCCCACAGAAGAGAGAAGAGGTGCCGAGACAGCTGGTAATGTCTACAATAAGACCTGTTTACCACCTTTTGGTGCATCGTTGTGTGTGTGCGCCACAGCTCACACGCAGGACCCTGGGACCCTCCTCCACACTGGGAGCTTTTAGCTCTTCCCTGCTAATATCCTGAATAATGGCATCTTGATGGAGAGAGCATCGAGGGAAAAGAGAAAGACAAGGGCCAGAGAAAAGGGGAGACCAACTAAAGGCTGAGGGAGAATAAGAACCTCTGCATCCATCTGTAGTTACCTGCAGGCCTCCATCACTTGCAGGCCTGTCATTATTCCCTCTCTGCCTTTCCATTGTCATTACTCCCCTTTTGTCTCCCTTTGCAACGGGAGATATTATTTGCTCTTGCAAAAGGACTAATCCCAGCGTGCGCCCCGGTGCTCACGTAGAGTCCTCACACAACACGCCAATCTCTAAGCAGAGTGACCTATGAGACCATTAGCTTGTTTTGGCCACGTGGCATTTCTGAAACTCCTCCGCAAAACGTACAATTGTACGTGACAGGGTCCAGCCCGCGAGACGCAACTGCTTTGGAGTGTACGGTGTCTGAGCCAATTCTCAATTTTAGTGGCAACTTCTGAAGTGGATGGTTCCGGAGATCCTACATTTAGGAAGTGAAGCAAAACGTTTCAGCTTCTATCGTCACACGATGGTACAGAGTTGAAATGCGAGATGTGAAAATGTGGTACTGGACAGCAGTGTAGCCTATCTCAAGAGATCTCAGTGCAGTGAGCGTTCAGCAATTAACTCTACAGGTGCTTACTGTTTGCTCTGCGACTTTTTTTTTTTTTTTTTTAAACACATGCTTTAAAAGAAAGACCAGTCTCCAAAAGGAGTGTTGAAAAGAACATAAAAAGAGAAGAACATACAATGTATGTAAAGAATAAGCAGTCCGATTCCAGCATCACTGATAACTTGCTACACTTAGGTGACAATTCCACATTTCAGTGAGACCTGTGACATAAATTACCTTGAGTGTCTCGTTGCCTTTTCACTTTAAGATGAAGGACGGTCTTCTCATTTTCCAGTATATTGGTAAACTTAAAAACAGTTTGACACTGGAACTGATTTATTTATCTCCATTCATCAATCCTTATCGGGTCTGCGGTGTGTTGCAGCTTATCCCATCTGATTTTGGGCTTCATCACCCAATCACAGGACAGATATACAAACAAGCATTCACACCTCAGGAAAATTTAGAGGCTTCAGCGAATCTGCCATGCATGTTTTTAGAATATGGGAGGAAGCTAGAGTACAAGCCACACAAGCACGTGGAAAACACGCAGTCCGCACAGAAAGCCTGAGACCGGATTTGAACCCCAAACCAAAGAACTGTGGTAACCTTATATCCATCATGCGATGAATAATTTTCAATCGCATAATTTGGTTCAAAATCCAAACAAATTTTAGATTCACCACCACAGATTTTAGAGGATTCACTGAAAGTGTTTCTTTTGTAATTTACTCAAACTCTTTAGCTGAACAGCTGAAGCATTTCAAAGTGCCAAGCACAAAATCTACAGTGTTAAGTCGAGTAATTACAAATAGTCTATTGCCTTGCCATTGGGTATAGACACTAATAGTCTATTGCCTTGCCATTGGGTATAGACACTGTACAGTAAACGGCAAGTGATTCAGAACCTCAAGACATGCATTTAGAGGTGTCAGGACACATTTGGAAAAAGTAAACTACACCCCCATACCCGCACACACAAAGGTAAAAGGTAAATTAAGCAGCATATACAGGCCTTATACACACACACACACACACACACACACACACAC
>NW_017806234.1:474815-492871 GCF_001891065.2 Hippocampus comes
CATATATATGGTAGGATTAACTTTACCACACCCTCAACTTCTCATTTTAATACTGTAAATTAGCCATTTTCCTGCAAGCTGCATAGCCATCCATCCATCCATTTTCCGATCTGCTTTATCCTCACAAGGGTCGCGGGGGGTGCTGGAGCCTATCCCAGCTATCTTCGGGCAGTAGGCGGGGGACACCCTGAATCTCAGGGCACACAGAGACTGTCATGTTCCTCTTCTTGGCCTTGCCAGCAGGTGGCAGACTGAGCGGACTTGCTGATTGCACACTTGCTGCCAATCTTGCAATTAGGGAACTCTGTATTTAAGGACCCACAAACTGTCTGCTGGTTGTGGGAGAATTGTTTGCCCTGCTGCTGCCCTTGCTCATTTGACCTTTTCTCTCTCGACCTCTCATCGTGTTTGCTCTTGATCTCTCGGTACTAGTGATGGGACGATGATACCTCAAGGAGTGTATTGACACACTTCACAAACTGTGTCAGCACTGTATTGACACTGTGTTGGTCACCCAATAGTGACCCCTGCAGTAGTTATAAAATCATTGCAGGTAAAGAAATTCCTTGTTGGTGTAAATGGTAAACTGAGTTGGTATGTAAAATATAGCAAATTTGAGTTACAATTCAGAGTTACAATTTTTAACTTATGTAGAAAATTTTGGGTAAATCATGTGAAATAAAAGAGAAAAAAGTGATTAGTTTATGAATTTTTATTGAGGAACAAAAGTTTTTGGAGTGTCTTTGCTCCAAAGTGATTTCTCCTCTTAGACACCAGCTCCCCAGCCTCAGGAAATATACTCTTTCACATGGTTCAGATGACGATGGTGAGCAGAAAGTTGATGCAGATGTGGATATGTTTTCTGGTTCCATTTCCAATATTGTAAAGGGTCTTGTTTTCTTTGTGTGTTTGCTTCTGACAGGCAGCGTTGGACTTCAATTATGGAGGATCTCGCAATTATAAGATCAAATGAATAAAGCAACTGTAAGGCTCTTTAACTGACTCAACTCAATTCAGCTCAACTCATCACTACTCAGTACTATGGTTTTGTAAGTATGGATTTTGTTTTCGTTAATTGTTCTTTGCTTACATGAATTGGGTACTTTGCATTTTGTTTGTAGTCTCGGGTTTATTTCCTCCTTGCCTTTTGTGCATGCGCTTTAGGTTATGTTGGGGGAAGAGCGGCCTCCTCTTTCCGCGTGTTCGTTGAATTTCGGACGAGGAGAATGTTGGTAATCCAAATAAAGGCTGGAGGCGATGTACAGTTCCTTCGAAGGGTTTTAATTTATTTTCTGCAGTTTACGAATCGATTCGGGCTCCAGATTTGAATCAGGAAGCGTAGATGAAACACATTCATGGGATTATATAGAGACAATATGATAATGAGAGGCGGTTAGGTACGCCTCTCATGCAAATCCCGGAAACAAAGAAAGTAACATGACATCTGACCCGGTGTGGCTGGAAGAAGTTGTGAGTGGTGCGGTGAGACCAAACCACCACTACCCACCATTTGGTGTGATGGCAAGTTCCAGAACCCCCGCTGTGCATACATCCTGAGATAAGAGGTCTTCCCAGGGGGGCTTAACAGCGATCAGGGACCGACCCAAGGTGCGGGGGGACAACAGAAGAGACACTTGGGGGGCCGTTCATCAACCAAGGAGGAAGAAGATAAACTTTAACACTACATACGTTGTTTTAAGTGTGCAAACAGATGTTCAGGAAAGAGACTGAGATCAATAGAACTCATAGCAAAGCGCAGTCCCTCAATAGCTGCAACACAGATACTTGAGATAACAGTTCCTCTTTTGATGTTGACATGTCCTCTGGAGGGGTCATAAAAGTAGTGGGGGTGAGGGGGTACCAAAGGTGATTGTAATCACAGTAAGCAGGACATACCTTCAACAGCATTCTACATTGTTTCTTTCAAACCCAGCTAACAGAGAGGAATCATATCTTAACATTTATCGTTTAGTTTTTGTGTTTACTGGTCCTTGTTTTGACCAGCGCTTTATGTTTGGACTTTGTGGGTGCGTTTTTTGTAAAATAAACATTTTTGCTATGGAGTCTTTGTCTGGAGTCTACTATTTTTGGGATCCAAAACATTATTCGGCTCGTCCGAACCGTGACAGAGACGAACAACCATCCGCGCTCACACTCACACCGATGGACAATTGAGAGTGTTCAATCAGCCTGCCATGCATGCTTTTGGAATGTGGGAGGAAACCGGAGTACCCGGAGAAAACCCACGCAGGCCCAGGGAGAATATGCAAACTCCACAGAGGGAGGCCAGTGCTGGAATTGAACCCGGTACCTCTGCACTGTGAGGTCGACATGCTAACCACTGGACCACCTGCAAATTCAATAGTGTCTCTCCTTTTGTGCAGATAAGAGGGCTTGCAAAACAGACCGCACGCACACGCAAACACACACACACACACCCACCCACACACACACACACACACACACACACACACACACACACACACACACACACACACACACACACACACACGCACACTTTTATTTTGGCCTCCCTGTAATGACCATTATATTAGAAGCACGCATAAACCGGCACGCTGCTTAAATAAAAAATGAGCCACGTCGAAGTTACCAAAAGACCCACATCGCACCGGCGTTGTCTTAATTCGTGTAAATGTTTCACGTCGTTTGCAGCACAATCGTGGGGTGGAAAAGCGAGCATCGCGCGTGTGTGCGCGCGCGACACGCCGAGTCGGTGCCGAATAATTGTGGAGAGATCATTAGGAGGACGGGGCCCGCTTGGCGCTCGTGGCACGAAGTGATCGCGGGTGAAAAGCACTTTTTTGCGTTTTAATACTAAAACAACTTTCTCAAGAAAATTTGAAATGTGTTGGAACGAGACAAGCTGATGATGATACAGTATTGATTTTAAATATGTGCCGAATATGCTCAGATACGGGTCCCAGGACAGTCATTTGAGGGTGGGGGGGGGGTGTAACGTGGGCATTCCTTTGCGAACACTGGAAAGCGAACACATGGCCAGATTTTGTTTTGATACATAAAAAAACAAAAAACAAAAAACAAAATAGGACCAGGCGAGCAGTTTTTAAACGCACATTTTCAAGAGTTAAATGTAGTTTCACCTTCGGCGCCCCCCCATTCCCGCCCCAAAAAAATTGTTTTTTGCAGCGAAGGTGACCCTCATTTTATCTAATTTTGTATCATGCGAATTGCGTCCGTTGGCTACTTTTTTTTTTTTTTTTTTTGCGAGCGAAGCTTCTTTCACAACTCAGCAGAGCCACGAGAAAAATAAGACGCTCTCAACATTTGTAAATGTATTACGGGTACAATACATTCCATTGCAAAATTGTTGCAGCTTTTTTCGTACTCATGTCAGCCATATACCACGCGACTTTTTATGGACGGGTGTTACGTGCGTCTCTTAACAGACGCTTCGCCATCACTGCAACATCAGAGAGGAAGGTGACCCAATTTAAGGTAAATTTTGCGTTTATTAGAACTAAGTGAGCCGCATACATACAGATAGGACCTTTTTTGTGTAAAAAATTATACTGTACTTATTGCAAGAATATCTATCACTTAAAACATCTACTAAGTTTTCACAAGAGTAATTTTCGCAGTCGGGTCTCCGCGAGTGTAGCAGGCAGTCTTTCTGTTTTACCCTCGTGATCGTCGTCCACTCCGCCTGTGCGAAGGCGGGCTCCTCTTAAATAAAAGCCGGTGGTCCGGGTTCTTCTTCCTTATTGGTCAGGTGGGGGTGTTACCTCGCGTGACGCGGAGTCTTGGCATCCCTTCCTCGCTCGTCTCAGTGAGGTTCTTGCTTGGGAGTCTTGCAGTCTGTCAGTAAGACGACTTGAGTGTGGAAAGTGGCGGACGGGCCGGTGCGCGTACGGTGCCCCGACACCGGTCATCCTACGGAGGAGGCAAGCTCACTCTCTCTCTCTCTCTCTCTCTCTCTCTCTCTCTCTCTCTCTCTCTCTCTCTCTCTCTCTCAAGCTGTCCCTCTCACGAGCGTCTTCCGTGATCCACCGTGGGCGCACACGCCTCACACACCTCCCGCGTCCGTCCCGAAGAGCTCGCAAACTCTTGTCACATTGTCACAGCGTCGGCGCAGTCGATCTCCGGCTCCAACTTACTCGTCCACGGCGTGTTTTCGGGCCCGAGCCCACTCCGAGAACAACCAAGTGAGTAGCAACTTGCGCTGCAATCAACCTGAATTTCTGACTCTGGAAGGCTCCGACCCCGCTCCGCTCGTCAATGTGTGTTTGTATTTGTACCGTGTCTGGTTGTGTGTTTCGAACTTTAGGGGTTTACGTTTGTGTGACCAACTTCACCGGGTTACGTTTACATTTGGAAAATACTTCCAAACTATTTCTGGTGGCAAGTCACGCGTGCGCGGGTCCTACTCAGGCGAAGTGGAACTCCCATGCATGGAATCAAATACTAAGTTTGTTGAAGACACTTGAAATGATATTCCCGCCGATATCTCTTGTGGGTTGTATTCCTTTTTGAAAATTCTTTAAAATATAATTTTGCGCCATAAAAGGGGTTTGTGCAGTTAAGGGTAAAGTTCCCGCACGACCTAAATTAACAAGAACGATGACTCAATTTTACTCAAACTTATCTCGAAGTCACCTTCCCCTTTTTGATTATTTTTTTTTGTGTCAATTTCTGAAACGTGTCCTGCCACGCACTTGCAAATTACTCCTGGTGAGTCAGCGAGCTCACACACGCCGACACTTTGCAGTGTCACATATACAGCATGCTTTCAAAGCCATGCAAAGAAGCCATAGGTGGACGGGCTGCACATTTTTTTATGTGTGTGCTGTCTACATGAAGAGAGCAACTACGGGACCTCACCCATACAAAGACATCTATCTGTCTATCTTGTGTGTGAACGAAAGAAAGTGTTGAGTGTGGGTTGAGTGAGCCAGTGATTTCACACCGAGAGTGGGTTTGCATGTTTGCGAGAGGCGCGCGAGCGCACACACTGTGTGTGAACGAAAGAAAGTGTTGAGTGTGGGGGAGTGAGCCAGTGATTTCAAACGGAGAGTGGGTTTGCATGTTTGCGAGAGGCGCGCGAGCGCACACACACACAAACACACACACACGCACACGCGCACACCTTACAATAACGTGCACTCGGTTAATTGAAAAAGTTATTTGAAAGTTGACCACTTCTGGAAAAGAGCGTTGGCAATTAAAGATGAGATCTCAATTTAAGATCTTCCTGGCTCTTTTAAAATGTTACCTCATTCATCTCAAATTAACACCCAAATTATTTGTGTGTGTGTGTGTGTGTGTGTGTGTGTGTGTGTGATTTTATGATGTGAAGCATGCATGTTCAAAACGAAAGACTGCTTTTAAATTGTGCAAGCGTTGAGTATTCCGCTATGTCCAAAGATGAAAGACATTTAATTTAAAAATAGCTAGTTTTTTTTCTTTAACATTTCATGAATTCTAAAAAAGTCAAACGATAATCAATAGATGTCGACTGAGGCACCAGTCTGCCTCAGAATTCTTAAGTTATGATCGTGGCTTCCTCTCACTTTCAAATAACATGCATTCTTTGATCATTTACGATTCTAAATTGTGTAAAAGTGTAAGTGTGAGTGTCAATGGTTGGGGTTTTTTTTTTTTTTTAATGTGTCCTGCAAAAGGTAGATAACCAGTCCAGAGTGTATACCCCTACATTTCAGCCCAAATCGGCTAACGTAGTATAGAAAATGAAAGGATAGTTGTAATCTGTGTTTGTGTCCATCCACACAGTTTCAGTGCCTTTGCGAGGCCCCTTGGTAATGCTCAGTGTAGCTGCTCTGCGTGATGCCTGATCATGACAGCGCCGCACTCCTAACCAGACAGACCAAGCGCCGACGAGTGGACATCGGTGTGAAACGGACCGTGGGTAGTGTCACCGGGATCCTCCTCGACAACATGAACCAATCCCATAGCCCTGATCAGGATGGAGATTGCTCGCTCATTGGTCGAGGGCACGGTGGTAGCCACGGCGATGGGGAGAAATCCAATGTTCTGAGGAAGTTATTGAAGAGGGCCAACTCATACGAGGATGCCATGATGCCTTTCACCGGGGCAACCATCATCTCACAGCTTCTGAAGAACAATATGGGGAAGAATGGAGGGAGTGACTCCGGCTTTCAGGTACTTGTTCATTTTCAAGTGAAATGACTGTAAAAACAGTTGGGTTACAAATAACCCAAATTGTGGGGGGGAATAAATAACCCCAAAAGTTGGGTCAAATGAATAAACAACAAACCACTTCTACAAGTTAGACATTTGACCCAACATTTTGGATTATATAAATAACCCAAAAAGGTGGGCAACCCTGTGTCATGTGACTCAAATAAATAAGCCCAGAAAGTTGGGTCTGTCCCTTTTTGACCCACCTCTACTTTTTTTACAGTATACAAACTGATCAATATACAATAAGATCTAACACTAATGAGTCACATGACACCAGGGAGTGAAAATGGCTACGTGGGTACAATTGGTAAATTTTCCCTTGGGGGTGCACTCACTTTTATTGCCAATGGTTGAGACATTTTGGCTGCATGTTGAGGTATTTGGAGGGGGCAATATGTATTGCAGTGTTATATCATCTGTAGGAGCAAAGCGTAATTTCTTCTTTCCTGTCCCATGAAAATATCAGTCAATCGCTAATTGTATATGATTGTTGTCTTTTTCAGGGCAGTGGAGCTCTATCCAGTGGTGGCTCCGAGATCCAGGCTGAGGATGCCTGCAGCAATTCCTCCTCTCAGGACCGGGACAGCCCGTCCAACTGCCTTTCACCGGGACCTCTCCCTTCGGCCCCGCCGTCATTCGGACGACCGCTACCTCCTTCCAACCTCAGCTCCCACGCTCAGCCACTGTCCCTCTCCACGTTTGACTTAGACAGGCTGTCGGACGAGCACCTTCGGGCCAAGCGGGCTCGGGTAGAAAACATCATTCGCGGCATGAGTCACTCACCACTGGTCCGACCCAGCACCGGCGACCACAGCCAGGAAAGCAACCGCGACAACGCTAACGAGCACAGAGAGGACAGCAGTAGTCACGGCCACAGACGAAGCGACTGCGCCTCTTCCCTCCTCAGCTCTCCCGCTTCGAGGGCAGCGGGGGTCATCGCTGGCGAGGCGTACCGGGAAAACAAGAGGAAACAGCGCCTGCCTCAACAGCAACATAGCTTTGCACAGCTGGTGTGTTCCAGGCAGGAGCAGCGGCAGGAGGAGAGGCGACAGCTCAAACTGCAGCTGGAAGACATGCAGGTGGGTCACCAACACCGGTGGCAGAAGTACTGACGCTCTTTATTTAGAACAAATACTTGTGTGAAAAGACTCTAGTGAAAGTAAAAGTTCTGATTCAGCTTCTGCACAAAGTAATAGAGTACTGACTCAGTACGAATCTGGAATATGCAAGCACAAAAGTGACAATTAATGTTTGTCAAGTATATACAGAACCTCTTTTGATACATTTTTAAAAAAGGTCAGAAATGAGAAATATCTTCTCCCAATCATGTCACTGCTGTCCCTATATATTCTTTTCCATAAACTCTACTTGAAGAAAAAAAAAAAATCACTCAAGTATTTTTTACAAACTTGTTACTTCACACCACCACCTTTGACCAAAAAGCACGCCCAGACAATGTTATTAATGCAGCCTAAATCCAAAACAAAATATTATTTTGAAAGCATTAATGAGCAGGTCAAGAGCCACACTCTCCCCTTAGGCGAACAAGACACTAATCTCAACACTCTCTTCTCTCTCTTGTTCAGAAGCAACTGCGCCAACTTCAGGAGAAATTCTACCAGATCTACGACTCCGAGACAGAGGAGGAGGAGGAGGAAAACCGCGAGGGTGCCGAGGTGGAACGAGGCGGGGAGAGGGATGAGGATGGTAACCTGTCTGAGGACAGTATCCGCTCCGATGGCCTAGAGGAGAGGCACAGGGACAGAGGGCGGCGGCGCCATGACGACCTGTCAGAGCTGGACCCGGGCCTGTTCCTGGACCGGGCCCGAGCCCTACTGCGACAACAGGCCTTGATGGATCGAGAGATGGAGGACGATGTGGTGGGGAGGGCTGTGGCGGAGGGTGACGAGAGGAACGGAGAGAGGATGATGAAGCGGCAAGGGGGGAGGCAGTTAGCGGAAACACTGAAGCAGGAGCTCAACTCTGCCGTCTCGCAGGTTGTCGACACGGTTGTCAAAGGCTTCTCATCACCCAAGCAGGCCGTCAGCCACCATCACGGTTGCCACAGCACGCCGGCTGCCCCTTCCTCATCTTCCAACTCATCCTCTTCGGGTCCCCTGCCCTTTGGCCCGCTCCCTTCTCTCACCCCGGACCCTCGTTTCGGCGGTGGTGCCTTTGCCCTCAGTCTTCACGGTGAAGGCAGCCCCACCTCCAACTACCACACCTCCAATCAAAGACTCCACTGCTTCGGCGACATAATAGTGCCGAGCCCACTGGACTCGTTCAATGGTCTGAACGGCAGGCTCAGCGGGGTGCCGACGCCCAACGATCAAACGGAGGCGCTGCCGCTGGTGGTGCGCAAGAGCGGTGGGAGCAGTGTCAGCGGTGAAGAGAACGGTCCCCCATCTCTTCCTCCTCCTCCACCACAGCCTCCTCACCACCCCTCCCTCCACCCCTCGCCTCTCACAGCCACTCTTGGGTTCAGCCCTCCATCTTTCCGCCACCCATTCCCCCTCCCACTCATGGGCTACCCCTTTCACAGCCCTCTGGGATCGCACGGCGGAGGCACAGGCTATACCCCGGGGCCAAAGGACCACAACCACATCCACTCCTCCCCAGATTGCATGGACATGACCCGTGAAACTGTAAGCCTGAGAACCAAAATGGCCACGCTCGGAGGAGGGCACCTTGGTCACCACCCCAACAGGCAGAGCCCCCCGGGTCAACACGGGCCCGAAGGTTTGTCTCTGTCTCTCATCAAGTCAGAATGCGGCGACCTGGCAGATATGGCCGACATCTCACCATACTCAAGCAGCACTGTATCCTTCTCACTGCGAGCCAGTGCGAATGTGTGTGTGTGTGTGTGTGTGTGTGTGTTTGACATGGCGAGTGTGAACGTGTGTTTGTGTGTGGTGCCTTGGGGTAGCAGCTGCCGACACCACTGGCGCAAAGTCTTTAATATCAATTAGTACTGGCTAATTGGTTCCCTCTTGTTTCCGTGCCGAGAAGGCAAGATGAAACGAGGTGCGCCAGGTCTTGCAAGAGCCGGGAAGATTAAACAGGTCGCACGCTGCTGTCTCAACTTCTTTTAAGTCCGTGAAGCTCATGCCCGTTTGCTCGCTTTCATCACGCAGACTTTGTACATGAACGCTCAAAGCAAGTGGGTGGGGGGCAACTTTGTGTCAACACGTTGCACACAACAGCTCAAAGCTAATCACGTTTCAAAGAGCGGAAAAGACGCTCTGCCTCATTGATGCCAGTTTTCAAAAGGTGTCCGCATTTAGAACGTCGTCTTCCTCCTTAAGCCTCTCCCACCGGCGCTTTGATTCGTTGGCCTTTGCACTCGGTTGCTCGGCAGCTGTGCGTGCATTCGCTCCTTTCTCTTGCCTACACATACACATGCATGTTCACCCTTTCCGAGAGCATGGTTGTGGACAGGTGTTTGCAGGTAGCTGTTTATCTTTTCATTCCTAACCTTTCAAATGGAGAGGGCTCCTCATAGCCACATTCGCACACACGCAGCAAGCACGCACGGTTTGAAGAACAAAGTGAGGCGCAAAATAAGACTTTGAACCTTACAAACAGGATTTCCTTGCAGTCACAATGATTTGATCTCAGTGTTGCTTTAAAGCTAATGTAGACATGGAAAAAAAAAAGAATATTAGTCAAGGAAAAACAACCACTGAAATTAGCCTCATATTAGATTGTGGTTGGCCATGAACTCAGCTTTCTAAAGCAAAAACAAACACTTCAAATAAAATAAGCTCTGACGCTTTTCAGAAAATGTCACCGACTCGAAGATGGCAAGCATTTTCCTTTTTTTAAATGATAAAAGATCGACAGCAAATAATTTATTTTTAGACTTAAAAAAAAAAAACATTGTCAATTTTGGTCTGTCTCTCATCAAGTCAGAATGCGGCGACCTGGCAGATATGGCCGACATCTCACCATACTCAAGCAGCACTGTATCCTTCTCACTGCGAGCCAGTGCGAATGTGTGTGTGTGTGTGTGTGTGTTTGACATGGCGAGTGTGAACGTGTGTTTGTGTGTGGTGTCTTGGGGTAGCAGCTGCCGACACCACTGGCGCAAAGTCTTTAATATCAATTAGTACTGGCTAATTGGTTCCCTCTTGTTTCCGTGCCGAGAAGGCAAGATGAAACGAGGTGCGCCAGGTCTTGCAAGAGCCGGGAAGATTAAACAGGTCGCACGCTGCTGTCTCAACTTCTTTTAAGTCCGTGAAGCTCATGCCCGTTTGCTCACTTTCATCACGCAGACTTTGTACATGAACGCTCAAAGCAAGTGGGTGGGGGGCAACTTTGTGTCAACACGTTGCACACAACAGCTCAAAGCTAATCACGTTTCAAAGAGCGGAAAAGACGCTCTGCCTCATTGATGCCAGTTTTCAAAAGGTGTCCGCATTTAGAACGTCGTCTTCCTCCTTAAGCCTCTCCCACCGGCGCTTTGATTCGTTGGCCTTTGCACTCGGTTGCTCGGCAGCTGTGCGTGCATTCGCTCCTTTCTCTTGCCTACACATACACATGCATGTTCACCCTTTCCGAGAGCATGGTTGTGGACAGGTGTTTGCAGGTAGCTGTTTATCTTTTCATTCCTAACCTTTCAAATGGAGAGGGCTCCTCATAGCCACATTCGCACACACGCAGCAAGCACGCACGGTTTGAAGAACAAAGTGAGGCGCAAAATAAGACTTTGAACCTTACAAACAGGATTTCCTTGCAGTCACAATGATTTGATCTCAGTGTTGCTTTAAAGCTAATGTAGACATGGAAAAAAAAAAGAATATTAGTCAAGGAAAAACAACCACTGAAATTAGCCTCATATTAGATTGTGGTTGGCCATGAACTCAGCTTTCTAAAGCAAAAACAAACACTTCAAATAAAATAAGCTCTGACGCTTTTCAGAAAATGTCACCGACTCGAAGATGGCAAGCATTTTCCTTTTTTTAAATGATAAAAGATCGACAGCAAATAATTTATTTTTAGACTTAAAAAAAAAAACATTGTCAATTTTGGTTAATTATGAATTGTATCTTTCTGCCGAAGAATAAACCTTGACCAAGGCCAAGTGATAATTTGTGATCATTTCAAACACTCGGGTCTGTGTATCGGTAATCCTTTGTGCAGAGCTGAGCAGATGTACTCCATTCATTTATGAATTTGGTCCCCCCCACCTCTTTCCTTGTAAACTTGCACCCCCGAACACACACACACACACACACACACACACACACACACACACACACACACACACACACACACACACACACACACACACACACACCTGGCTGCAAGGTCAGGTTACAGCTGATGTAGTGAGTCCTTCACAAAACACATACATCAGGATCAACACACGTGATAAAGAGAAAATGAGGAGCAGGAAGGAGCATCACCAGTTGCTTTGTTTATTCACTGGCTCTCAGTTACCTTAATACACACACACACGCACGCACGCACACAAGCCGGTTTCAACACAACACTTCATCACATTGTTAGTCAAGTTTGTGAGCTGTGACATTAAAACAGCCACAGATGTATTATCCACTATACTCCGCAGTCCACAGTGACAGGTTGGTATGAATGTTAAACAGCTAATGGTGTCGCTTGATGTTTACTGGCGTATGCAGGGTTCAATTAAAGATGGATGACTGAGCAGGATTCACCTCCAGTTTCACAAAGTGTTCAAGCTTATTTGTGATTAGTGCAAAAAGGTGACCAAACTGAACCTGTAGAAGTCAAGTGAAATGCAGGACTAAAATGACCAATGTCTGCTTACACTTCTTTCATTACCTTTCTTTTTTGCTGCCATATCGGGCCCTTTGGGGTTTGTGTGTGTGTGTGTGTGTGTGTGTGTGTGTGTGTGTGTGTGTGTGTGTGTGTGTGTGTGTGTGTGTGTGTGTGCGCACGCGCGCTAATTGACCTTGTGGGGGGTTACATTGATTGCCTCATCTTCACTGATAGATTATAGGGCTGTTAATGTAGTGGCAAAATGGCAGAGTGGTGGGGCACAGCTGTCGTTGCACACATGCATGTATTGCACGGACACAAACATACACACACGGACCATTACCGTGTAACCAAGGTCTCAACAATTTTTCTTTTCATGGTTTCGAAAGAGTGATAGCAGAGGAAATTATATAGAGTATAGGAGCAACTGTGGGATTATAAGATGAAGGTTACTTGGAACAACTCTGACTTTTTTATTCCCCCATCATGCAAGGGCACTATACAGTACAATCATTTGATGTTTTGCCATCGAGAAAAAATTGTTTCTTATTTGAATCAAATTGTATGAGCTACGTGTCAATTTTGTTTTTATTATTATTATCATAAAACAATTTTTATTTAAATGAATGTTATTTTATTTGCAAATTATTTCATGATATTGTGATAGAACACTTTTTACTGCTAGATCCCTGTGAAGTAATTCAATTCAGTAGTTTTGAAAAAAATATTATTTGGTCACAAATAATCAGTACGAATTATATAACATATACAAAACTCTGGGAAAAAAAACAAGAGCACTTATAAAATAATCAATCCATGTCAACAAATTTTCAAACTGATATGTTAATGCCATTTCCTGGGCTTCGTGAACCATTGCTCGTTGCACCTTAACACTTTTCTCCAGATCCAAGAGGGTTTGTCTCCCAATCACCTGAAGAAGGCCAAGCTCATGTTCTTCTACACTCGCTATCCGTCCTCTAACATGCTAAAAATCTTCTTCTCTGACGTCAAGGTGAGCACTCATGCCTTCCTCTTTCTCTGACGCCTAATTCCGTGTTTAAATCACACGTATTTTGTTCACGTGAGCGTGCCTCTCTGGAACTTGTGGGAGCATCTATCCACAGCAAAAACTATTGGAGGTAAAAATGCTGCAGGCTTAGCTGCAGAGGAGGTCAGGTGTGCAGGTACATGATGCTAAATTATCCATCGAGCATTGAGCATTTTGTAGCCTGTGTGTGTGTGTGTGTGTGTGTGTGTGTGTGTGTGTGTGTGTGTGTGTGTATGCGTGTATTTGGTTTATTTATTTTACACTCTGAGCATTTGCTCGAACACATGCATGCCGCAGATGGGTGCTCCAGTCTGTCACATCTTTGGAGCACAATTAGAGTTTCTGGCCTTAATCGGCCTGCATTGGGCAGTGGGTAGTGGGCGGAAGGGGGGGCGGGGGCTGTATGTGGTGGTGAGAACATGGATAAATACTGGCATCTCTCTGTCTCAGGCAAACTGTTTCGCCCTCCTCCATCCTGACCTCAACCTCTATCCTGTCTCGTCACTCAAACCAGACACAAGGCTTTCACTTTCACATGTGAAATTCAGAGTAGCAATGTTTTTTGAAACATCAAATCACACAAAATTAATAAGATGGTGCCTGTTAACTTAAGTTGAGTTCAACTGTGACAGAAACACAGATGGAAGGTGTGTATGTGTCGTGGGGGTGGGTGATTCTGAGAATATGACAGCAGGAGTGCACTGGGGGGGTGGGGGGGCATAAACAAATTACAACAACGGCAGCTTTAAAACAAAGCCGTTGATTGTTTTGTGTTTACAGGCTGTGATGTGTTTTGTTGCAAAAGAGCATACGGCTCCTTCATGGATCCGGGACATCGCATTCAAATGAGTGTGTGCCCGTGCATGCAAGTGCACACACACACACACACACACACACACACACACACACACACACACACACACACACACACACACCAGCTGCCCTGTGGCTCATATCTGCCGTGACCACTTCCTCCAGGTAGTGCCACATCCTCGTTGGCTGCTATGGTAACAAGGTTCGCCGGGACATGGGGTTGCTAGGCAAACACCGGGTTGCTAAGTTCACCTGCTGCTCATGTGTGTGAGCGATTGAGACTGATGGCCCATTAACGATCCAACCACATATGCACATGCGCTAACATATGACAAAATCATTGACAGCTGATACATCACAAGATGAGAACAAAACTTGCGCACATGTAATGGGATCTCATGCAAGAAATACATACAAAATAATGCAGTCACAAAGACAACACTACTCAGTTTTGATACCCTCAGATATTAATTTAACAATGCCGTGACTGTTTATGGTGCTGTGTACATGCAGCACTGCAGTCTGCATTAAATTTGACTGTGTGTGTGTGTGTGTGTGTGTGTGTGTGTGTGTGTGTGTGTGTGTGTGTGTGTGCATGTGCGTAGACACACACACACACACACACACACACACACGGCTGTACACACACACACACACACACACACACACACACACAAATATCCATCTATTATCTGAACTGCTTATCCTCACGAGGGTTGTGGGCGTGTTGGAGCCTTTGCAGCAGTATTTTGGGCAGTAGCCCACCTACCCTGAACTGGTTGGCAGCCAACAGACAATACGTCTCAATTCAAGTCAACAAGTTAGGCAGGAGTGTCAGTTTCTTTTGCTGCACTATAAAAGAGGAATGTGTTAACTTGGCAGTGTTTTTAACCTGCTGCTTTCATGCTCAGCCGCACAGTTCAAGCAGACCTCTTTGGTTCCAACTGATCACCTCTACCTCATAAATTTTGCTATTTCAAGTGCCCATATAAACAAACCAGAATCGGAGATCCAAGAAGCAAGATAAAAAATTTTAATCAGGTATGGCTTTGTGTGTCCCTATATGTATTTTTAATTCTAATTTAAAACATGCCTTTACTTTTTTTCTAGTACATTAGGTTTTTGAGAGATGTATTTTAAGTTTGACCTATTAAAGCTTGCACAATATGGATTTGACAGTGTGTTGGAATTGATTTCTACCGATGATGTTTCAGAATAAAATTCCACCAGTTTATTGCCGAAGTGGTATGCTGCTGGTCTCAGCCAGGGCTGTGGGTCAGGGGGTGTGGTTAACATAGACTTTTCTGTGTCAGTTCAGGGAGCGTCAAGAGTGACAGGTGGAGTTGAGCTACACCGTCATCATTCTTCCAGCTGCCTCAATTGCATCATTCACAAAAATATAAACCCTTGTCAAAGTTATTTTCGGATTGCATCGATAAAATCTTTGACTAGGTGCAGTGATCTATTTGGTCTAAATTTAATTTGAAAAATCCCAAATAAGGAATGACTTTTCTCAGCAAGTATTTAGCCGGCGACGCTTATTTAGCCAATCACAGCTGGCAGGTGTGTTGTTTGAATCAACGCAGAAATACAGTAGGTGCATTTTTGAGAAGATGTACTCAACATTTGCAAAATGTAGGAGATCGACTACGGTCATCCTGAAAGTGAGTTCAGCTATTACAGGTAAAGTCAATTCAGATTGTGTAGATAAGGCCAAAATTGTACAGCTAAACCGTAGAATATGCTACCTACATGCCAGGTAAAAATTGGACAACGTAGGACAAAATAACCATTGCAGTCTGTGGGCACCGGGACTTGTGCAACATTGCCAGCTTCCAATACCAGCCAGAAAGGAGCAGTTGACAGCCACTTAGCCAGTCAGTAAGTGTATGTTCACAGCTGTTGAACCAAGATACAGTCGCAATAGTTTTAGCAAAAGCCCTGCCCACCCGAATGACAGGCGAGGTTGGTGCATTTTTTTTATTAATATTCGATGAGATGTTGGAAACATGTAAACATTACATGTTATTATTTAATATTCATCAGTGTTTTTTGTTTCTTTTAAAGATTTTTTTTTGTCGTGTAAACGATTCATTTTCCTAATGCATTTTTTCCAATAGCGTCAGGTTGACTGTCGTAATCTCCAAGCTGTTTGAATTGTTCTACTGCTTCATCGTCTGATCAAATGGGTGATCGAGTATCATTTTTTTTCCAGACCTTCTGATCACTCATCGACCCCAAAAATTGTGATCGCGTGAAGCCTTATCAAAATATTATTTACATGTTAATATGTTTTCATGCATTACGCAGGCCTCGAATACATGGACTGCCTTGATCTGACTCACAACACGCCACCCCGTTCAGGATAAGCGGTGTTGAATGGATGGATCTGACTCACAGACACACGCAAACATGAGCTCGCTCGTATTTTTGAAGTCAAAGCTGGCATGCGCTTTTGTAGGAGACGTCACACAGTCTTCACAAATGAAATCATCACATCAGTATTTCCAGTATTTCTCCTCTGACCTTTGCATTGGCCCTCCTTTGCCCACATGCTTACTCACGCTTTCCTCTTCACTGGTTACCATCTGTCACCTTTCTCCTATTGTTTCTCCAGGTCTTCTTACCGTCGACCATGAAAATGACATCATGCGTTTTTGAAGGCAGATCCTTACTTAGACAGTTATGCAAGATGAGCAGACAGAGCGGAGATGTCAAGAGCTTATTTGAAGTGAACTGCTTCTCTTCAGTGTGTGTTTTTATATATATATATATATATTAGGACCCTGCCACTGAGCGTACACTTTCGCAGGTTGTGTTGCGAACAGCCTGTTTATTCGTCTGGCCTCATTCTCTTTCATGTACCTCTTTAGGCAACTGGACAAGGCTTGGAGCCTTTGTTTGGCAGTTTCGAGTGCTTCAGGTATGGTCATCTGGATGTACCTCTCAGGTATCGGCCTTTTCATCACACCTCTCTGGGCCTCCGTTAACACTGCTGTTATGTGCAACCTCCTTCTCCCATATGCCTTTCCAGTACCTTTCAGTTTCCAGTCTTGGTGGGTCAGCTCTGCTGTTAGGACCCTGCCACTGAGCGTACACTTTCGCAGGTTGTGTTGCGAACAGCCTGCTTGTTATAATAATATAATGTCTGGCCTCATTCTCTTTCGTGTACCTCTTTAGGCGACTGGACAAGGCTTGGAGCCTTTGTTTGGCAGTTTCGAGTGCTTCAGGTATGGTCATCTGGATGTACCTCTCGGGTATCGGCCTTTTCATCACACCTCTCTGGGCCTCCGTCAATTGACTCACATCTTTCCGAGCCGCTTTGATCTCAGCCTCCAACCGTCTTTCCCATGGTGGGTAACGCATCTCATGGCTCCCATGGTTGCTCCTATAGCCAAGCATCTCTAGGATCACTGATGCTGTAGCGTAGATCAGCTCACTGGTTTCCGTGATCGTCACGGTAGAGATCGCCCTCAGTGCTGCAGTCACAGTTTCCATGAGACTCTCAGGTGGTACTTCACATAGCCATTGTAATCGGTTTCTAGGTTGCCCATCCTTCATTCTCGCCATGATCTTATTTTTCAGGTCAGTTGCTGCCTCGCTCAGCATTTCATTCATTGGGCCTGGCCTCCCAATCTCATCATTTGCATTCATTGGGGCTTGCCTCCCAAGCTCTGGTAAAACCTCTTCCTCTGATCTGGCAGCCTGGGGCCCTTCACCATGGAACCTGCGTTGTACCTCATCAATCTCAAATTGTGATAGCAATTGCCGTTGGTGGATGTTGGAACACTGAGCTACTAGTTGTTTCGTGGTCAACCGTGACTGTGGGTTTCGAAGTAACCATTCAGCTCACATTCTGTGCATGTAACCCCTCTGACTAGGGTTGCTTGAGTAGTAGCATTCCAACAGAGCCATGTTATTGCATCTCGCCCATCTCCGCTTTGTTCCAGTAGCCCATTTTTCATCAAAGTGCTCTGGTTCCCCAGCACCTGACGCAGACCTTGTTTGGCCGGGCGACGTCTGAGCCGGCATGTCATTCATTTTATTGTCTCTCATCATTGTATGAGGTAGGCATAGCCTACATGTCATTCATTTTATTGTCTCTCATCATTTTATGAGGTAGGCATAGCGTGAAGGATCTTGCCCAAGGACCCACACTGGATGGTGTTATGTGCTCATTTTTGCCCCAGGCGGGATTCGAACCACCGTCTCCCGTACGCCAAACCGATGCCTTACCAACTGAGCTATCCAG
>NW_017806234.1:494183-516641 GCF_001891065.2 Hippocampus comes
GCTCTTAGCATACAGCTTTATGTCATCCTTGTAGAGGAGGTGACTGATCGTAGCTCCATTTCTGAGGCGGTATCCATAGCCTGTCTTGGTGATTACTTGGCTTAGGGGGTTCAGTCCTATGCAGAACAGCAGTGGGGAGAGTGCATCACCTTGGTATATTCCACATTTGATGGACACTTGGGTAAGTGGCTTGCCATTAGCTTCAAGTGTGGTTTTCCACATCCTCATCGAGTTTGCAATGAAGGCTCTTAGGGTCCTGTTCACCTTATACAACTCCAAGCATTCAGTGATCCGTGTATGTGGCATTGAGTCATAGGCTTTCTTGTAATCAATCCAGGCTGTGCACAGGTTGGTATGTCGGGACCTGCAGTCTTGTGCGACTGTTCTGTCCACCAGGAGCTGATGTTTGGCTCCTCTGGTATCTCTACCAATGCCCTTCTGTGCTTCGTTCATGTATTGATCCATGTGTCCACTTATCTTAGCCGCAATGATGCCTGACATGAGCTTCCATGTTGTGGAGAGACAGGTTATTGGCCGATAGTTGGATGGGACTGCACCCTTTGAGGGATCCTTCATGATCAGGATCGTTCGCCCTTCGGTTAGCCATCCTGGGTGAGTCCCATCCCTCAGCAATTGGTTCATTTGTGTTGCTAGGCGCTCATGGAGTGCTGTGAGTTTCTTTAGCCAGTAGGTGTGGACCATGTCCGGGCCTGGTGCTGTATATCATATATATATATATAGCGTGTATATATACACACACACACACACACATGCATCCACTTTCATCATTGGAAGGTTTGGTGAGCAAAAGCTACGTAAAAATCTTTGGCCTCATCTTCTTTCAAGAAAAGTGTCCGCTTTTATATGAGCATTTTATGCAAATGATGATTTGTTGTTAAATTTGGTTTTAATTGACAGATAATCCACATTAATCTGTCATATGTATCTCTGGGAGGATATTATTTCGTTTAATATAAAATGAAGCTCAACTAATCCTATTTGTGATGCGCGAGGCTGTCCTTTTACTTTATTATGTGTTGTTTCATTGTCCCGTTGCTTTCATCGCCCTCATTATTATCATATTTTCAAAATCCGGGTCAGTGTCTCACTCACGCTTTCGTTGCCGTCCCACCCCTCCCTTCGAGGGAACAATAAGTAGCATGTGTGCGAAGGATCAGGCAGATTCACTGTGCGGGAATTAGGACCCTGAATGGCTCACACTAATTGGACTTGAATGGACTTGTCTCTGGGAAAGCAGTTCTTAAAGATGAGTCTCTTGTGTAGAATGACGGCCCAGCATGCTGTGTGAAGTGGGTTAGAGTGCGCGACTGTCTTCGTGTCATACACTGCATACACACAGGTGCACGTACGCACGCGCACACACACACGCACACACACACACACACACACACACACACACACACACACACACACACGATGCTAATAGCCCTCTCCTTCTGAGGAGACACTCAGATGTGAGCGTGAAGATTTCAAGGTTGTCGCCATCCTGTCTTGAGAGAGTAAGTGAGAGCAATTAATGCCTTGTTAAGGCTAAAGGGGATGCAGATTAATTTGACACTCACTCCTTATCTCACATAAGTTTCCTGTAAGAGAGGCTGATGAGCAAAGGCATACAGACCACCCCGTTACTCCGGACTGTTTTCGTTGAGAGGTTGGCTGACATCATTTCATCGGGAATCAATTTGCGTCCTGCCTGCCTATTTTCCTCCCTGATAATTGGAGTTCCACATCCAATTTGACAAGATCAGAATATGGACTAGTAGCAGCTCCATTACCAGTTATTTAAACATTCCGGACAAAATGTTGTTTTTTTTTTTTTTAAATCAATCTCATTGAGCATCTAAACAACCTCAAGCAGGGCCAGAATTGTCATTTTATTTCAAAGGAACGATAGTTTTGCGATACAACAGTTGTCACAATATTTTTAACAGAAGGAGGAAACGCCTAGAGAATCACATTGGCATGAATGTGAACAAAATTATCCAGTCCAATGAAAATCAATTGTTTTTTTACAGCAATTATGTGATTCACCTTTAAAAAAAACACAAAATAAAATAACAAATACTTTGTAAATAAAATAACAATAGATAAAACAATATACTGAACATAAATGAAAATAGAGCAAATGACTTAAAAAAAGAACTATTAAAAAATATTAAAAAAAAAAAAGTTCCAAGAGCCCCTCTCACCAAACACCATCACTTTTGTTTCGTTTTCATTAAAATGTAAAAAGGTCCAGAGCATCCAGGCTCTAATGTCAAGACAAAACAAATGGTTTTACTGGAATCCAGACTTCCATCAACACAGCAATGGAAGAAAATGCTTTCTCAAGATTGAAGCCAAAGGCAGAAAATCGAAATAGAAAAGCAAGGGGCCCTAAAATTGAACCCTGACAAGAAAGCTTTGCTGGCTTTCACTACTGGCTCTCAGGACTCCATGATTTGCACTTCAGATGTCTTACAAAGACATATTCATATCCGTTTGTGCTTACATGCCTGGCTTGCACACTTTCAAGTTGTGGAAATTCTCACGGCCAGACTTCTGACACACCCACAATGTGTCAGCTGGAAATTTGTGTACAACCACCAAAGAGGTGTGATTTGGTCAAGTCTAATTTCCATAATTGTGGAGTTGCAAGAGTCATGTGATTGTGAAATTAACTTGTGGAGTGGATCCAGAGGTGATACTAATAATCGTCAGTGACATATGTGCGCCTCATCTAACGGGCTACTTTAGAGGAACATGTTTGACTCCATTCTGTGTTTAATAAGTACAATCAAAGCATTTTTAATCACAGTACTGTGCACATGATGGAATGTTCGTTGCATCAGTAGTAAAGCTAACGGCCGAAGCTTGGACATTGGACAGCGACAATGTCCATATCTGTCACTCGAATAACAGAGCAAAAAAATAACAAAGAACCAATGGAGACAATTTATGTTGATTGTGCACATTCAAATTGTCTTGTCCCCAAAATGTGCCAAGCTGCAGCGCATGCAGTTCTTAACGTTTGCTTCTCTGGCATGGTTGCGGGAAGGGCGAATGAAGTGGCTGATGGGGGTTGCGGTGCAAGCATCAGTTGACACTTTTTTCTGATGCTGCTCCTTTTCCCTCTTTTGGTTGTGAATACAAAGTGGCGTGCCACACGCTCTGCCATTTGGATGATCTGAACTGGGGTGGGGGAAGTGCGCGGATTGGTGTTTAGCAAAGCATGTGGCTAGAATTTTTGATGATGGTTGTGTATTGATTCATGAGTGCCCCAACTTATGAGTTTTTTTTTTTTTTCCAGTTACAAGCCTTCAATTGGTCAGTTTGTTTTGCTTTTTTAAGACACACAGCTAAGCCACACAGTTGTGACTTCCCTTTTAACCCAAGGTAAAGTGGATAGGGCACGGCACTACCGGCAAATGGCAAAAAAACCCAAAAAACCCCCAAAGATAATTGACACACATTATGAATGCATTGAAAAGGAAAAAAAAAACTAAACACCAAACAAATATTGAAAAAATAATACAGACTTGAAATACATGTCCCGGTAACTTGTGTTACGAGTCACAGAACAAATTAAACTCATAAGTCAAGACACTACTGTACTCTTGATCTCACTATTGCAATGGCCAACCATGGCACTGCAGCAAAGCACATTATTAAAACATTCATCTGTTTTTTTTTGTTTTTTTTTGCATCATAATATTTGATGAATGATGTGTGTTACTGATGTGTGATACTGCACCCTTTTTGACACACAAACACCGTTTCCCCAGCCTGTTTAACCACCTCCTCGGTATAAAGCCCTCCGACACAACAATCCCCTGCATGCTCACCATCTTTTCAGAATCCCCCCCCCCCAATCCTGTACAGGCCACGTCCGTACACAAAGATGTCTTGTAAGAATGCAGAACTTAATCTCCATGTCAAAGCTGTTTTTCCGCCTCACCAGCCTCCCACTCACACACACACACACACACACACACACACACACACACACACACACACACACACACACACACTTTCACTAGGTTCTAAGTGCGTTTCAGTGTTTTGTGTATTTTGCACACACAATGCCAACCAATGCCTGGACCCTGTCAGGATGTTGCTTCTGTTCCTTCTCAACATCAGATGACTTTCGTTGGACTTTTCTGACCCCTCCTCTACATGTTTGCAGTTCAACCGCTGCATCACGTCTCAGCTGATCAAGTGGTTCAGCAATTTCCGAGAGTTCTACTACATCCAGATGGAGAAGTATGCCCGGCAGGCTATCAATGAGGGTGTGACTGGTGTCGAAGAGCTGGCGGTGGGCCGTGACGCCGAACTCTTCAGGGCGCTTAACATGCACTACAACAAAGCCAACGACTTTGAGGTAGGCGAAGAAACATGTCGACGTAACTGTCAGAATGTTGTCTTTCTTCAACACTGCCAGAAAAATTTCTTTGAAATTTTCACGACAGTGCTACCTTGACTGAAGAGTGATTCTTAGCCTCCCTTGAAATTTTTCATTATTTCTCTGCGTCAAGAACCCTATTGAAAATATTATAATAGTGAATCTAAGACAGCTGAAGTAGTTCAGGTCAAGGTTCAAAACAAGATGAAACATTTCACCCCAAAAAAAAATCATCTTGGGGAATTAAATAGGAAGCCTTGAATTTCAAAACACACCCGATCAAAGTAGACCACAATACAACTCAACGCTGAGTGAGGCATTATTCATAAGACTAAGAGCAAGAAACTCAGAATTTTGAATGACATCCAGTGGGAAATACTGAAAGTAGCTTGGGGTTAAATGTTTTACACAAATTGGCTTCAGCAAACGCCCTCCAAGTCAGCTGTTGGGAGCGCAACAGTCGCCTCCTGATTTTCTGCTGAGGAATGGACCTTGCAGCGTGTGTGTGTGTGTGTGTGTGTGTGTGCGTGTGTGTGTGTTTGTGTGTGTGTGTGTGTTTGTATGTGTTTGTGTGTCTTCGACGAGGCAAAAGAGGACGCCGCTCAAGGCATGGGTGTCCTTGTCAAAGCGATTTGCAGAAGTCACATTCTCCCCCTCACGTCTCTCCTCCCAATATTAGTCTCAGGGGACCCGAGGGCCTTTAAACTCTGACACAACATCAGCAGCATTTAGACGTCCATTAGCGTTATGCACACGAGTGAAAACACACTTTCTATTTTTTTTCTGCACTTATTGAGAAGAAGCTTGAAGAGATAACCCTCCACTGTTCGTATTTTGTACAACTGGAGTTGGGTGACTTAAGTCACACATGGTAAGCATTTAGGTCCCGAGTTTGTTTAGGATTCTTATTTTTAGTCGATGGATTATCTTGGCTCAGGTGCTTAGGGGTCTATTTTGAAGAGCCTCCTTTCAAAACCGGTGAGTTCAGCTGTTAGACTTTTTCAGTGAAATGAAGCTGCCATCCTCCAAATGCGGCATGAGGAGACGCGTTCCAAAATTCCCTGCCTTAGTGTGACGCCTGCATCCACCTTCACCTGCCTCCTTCCTTTGTCTGCCCGGAGGGAACATTACAGGCCAGGGACTCTTTCTCTTTGTCAAGCTTGGAGGCGTGAAACCGGAACCGCGGCCGATTCAGCAAGTCTCCGTCGCGCACAGGAGTCTTCTCCTTTTAGCCAAATTTAGCATCACGGTTCCACCTTGATTTGTCCCTCGTCAGCCCTCCACGCCCCTCCCCCCTCCCCCATTGTCCTTCGGACTCTGTCCTCCTCATCGGTTATCAACCTCGCTCATCTTTCGCAGTTCTCTCCTCATCTCCTCCCAGCTCACCTGTCCGCTGCCTGGTTACCACTACTTAGACATCTACTTAGCATCACAGAGTTCAAGTAAGAACTTTTCACGCTAATTTGCGCACAGTCAGCATCTAATTTAAATGATTTCCTGGCGATGATATTTCATTCATTCTGTGTTTGAGCATGTGTTGGCATAATTATTGCATCTCCATTAATTACCTTGTCTTCTCTCCAGCCACATTTTTTTCACAATTCTTCTTTCGTTTACACCTCACTCTCCTCCAGCATCCCCTCTGTACACAACCTCCCCCATCGGCCAATCCCCTCCCCCACCGTTGCACACCGCCCGTTCTCTGGAAGTATTTTGTCCTAATTACGGCTCGACCGCCAGCTAATGAGGGAGGCGTGAGGAGGGGGCGGCGATAGAAAGGGAAAGGTAATGGGGAATAGTCTCAACTTCAAAAAACAAAAAGAGACAGAGGGATTTTCTTTGCCAGGACACTCGGGGGAAGGTGTCAGCTTCTAGCCACTGCCAAGAGGAAGAGAAATGTTTCCTTTTTGTTTTGTTTGTTTTTGTTTTGTTTTTTTTAACTTTCTTTTGGGAACAGACTGACGAGTCTCCATTAAGTCTGCCAGCAGCACTGGGCATGATATCGTTAACTCGCTTTTGTGAGTTTAAAAAGTTGTGAAATATTTGCACAATGAGCCGATGTACGTGACTCATGTGGTGGCCCTTTGCACTACAGATCAGCAACATGATACAATGAACTTTAAGCTTTAAAAATACACACGCACATGAGTTTACATACTTGTAGCAGAACATTTCTACAATTTTAAGTACTTTTATTTGTGGCCAAAGATGCACACACACACGCACACACACACACACACACACACACACACACACACACACACACACACACACACACACACAGCCATGTACACAAGAATACATTTGCAGACAGATATTCATTTGTGATGATCTGGACAAGACCCCTTGAAGGGTGGGGTGGTGACTCACAAATTCTGCCCTTTGACTTCAAATGAAACACATGCTCACCTTAGTGGTGGCGTGGGAGGGAGGGGGGTGGGGTTCACATTTCAGGAGTATCCGATTTCATAAGCACTGTGCCACATAAAAGGTTCGACTTCTCATGCCTTTCTGTGTTACTTTCTCTTTCATCTTTCCTCTCGTCTTATTCATCCATTCATTCGTCTTACTTCCTATTCTTTCCCATGTCAAGAGGCCCTGCACCAATGGCAGCGGCCCATTCTAATAGCGGCTTGATTTTTTTTTTTCTTTGAATAGTTACGGCTCTAAATTAAATACTGTTAGGCGGCCATCTGATTTGTTGGATTTTCTTTCGTCGCTTAATCAAAGCAACCACTGATACAGAATCCTCATTTACTTATCGATGCAAATGAGCTGCTCATCAAGGTTTCATGGAGATTGAAAACAAGTTTGTGACGCTAGTGGACAGAGAGAAAACCTTGCTGCAGACAAAGCCACCTGCCAGTTTCTGTCACTATAAATATAGCGATGTGGTCAGAGAATGCGTGTGTGCATGTGGGCGCATGTGCAAGTGTCTTCCAGTTGGGACGAAGAAGAAGAAGGCATCGTCTTTGTCACTGAGCCATGAGGAGTCACGAGGGGACGGTTTATGTGTTGCTGTGTGGGCTTCGTGTGTGTGTGTGTGTGTGTGTGTGTGTGTGTGTGTGTGTGGATACACAGTGAGTCCTCTCCGCAGCTGTCTCCTCAGCTTTGACAATGGGCCGGCTAACAAAGACGTGGCCTCGAGCCGCTGTCATGTGATACGAGTGGTCTGCAGCCTCTCGGTCAGATGACCCAGGCTATTGTCCTCTTCGGTGACACACACATAAGCAATCTCAGAATGCAGACCCTTCCTCTAAGAACAAAGAGCAACTTAACCACTGTCCTTGTGGTGATGCTGAGACTAATGACTTGATAACTGTTTTCATCATGCTAATCCCTCCAAAATATACAATTGGCACTATAACGGTGTATACATACCCCTGCTGCCCTATTATAAAAAAAAAATCATGAAATGCTTTGGCTGAGTTTCAAATTTAGAGATGTCACCAACATGAAAACCACAGCATTATCTATGTGTGAAAAAAAAAGCACTTGTCCAGCTGATAGGAGGCAGAAAATGAATCAGAGCCACCGCACAAACATTCTCCACAGCCAAATGAGTTCAGTGTAATAGCCCAAGAAAATGGTCATGATGAGATCACAGCCACTCTGATAAATAGCTCCAAAAAACACTGTTCTCATATTTTGGTAAACGACAGTTGCGTCACTCTTGTGATGAAAAAGGACAATACGATTCTTCAACAAGTGGGACATGAGTTGTACCACTGACAATCAACCAAACTTAAGCATTATTATCCTTGAACATCTTTGGATCTCCTTAAACTATGCATCAGTGCCTAATGTTGGTGTCGGAAAAAGGGGACGGAGGGGGGGATCAGACATGTCAAAGCAAGAGAACAATATTTTTGGACCCAAGTATTAGAACAGGAGAATGTGACGAAAGCCAGGCCTGAAAGCAGTGACGGTGTACAAGAGGAAAAAGGAAGCAGATGCTTGTCACTTGGCAGAGATTTTCACACACACACGCACACACACACACACACACACACACACACACACACACACACACACACACACACACACACACAGAATAATAATAATGACCAATAGCAAGTGCATCTCCATTGTCAGGAGAGAGTCACATACGTCAGTATATACTTGCAGTAAAAAGCATCATAAGTTTAATGTACTTTTCCCTCAGCAAGAGACGGTAATGAAAGCAACACTGGCATCACTTGATGAAGATGAAGGCAGGATAAAAGTGTCAGTGCATGAAGTACCCCTTATTATCCATATTGGCACACGCACTCGACGCAATAAGTATCTTTCTTCTAGTTAGCCCCCCGAATGGCCTGACTCAACATGCTTGTCATGTGCACCGATTATTAGCTCAGGTGCCGTTCTTGTCTAACCACAGAGTTGATCTGACGATGTATTTTGTGTTCATCTGTGCGTCGTGTCCCTGGCAGGACAGTGACAGAGGGTCTCGTTGAAACAACTGTGGTCTCCAGGGGCCTGCTAAAAAGAGAGAGAGGGCAGATGTAGTGAACAAGAGTCTGGGGAATCATTTAGTGTGCGTATGTGTGTGTGTGGGGAGGGGGAGTGGGGGGGCAATCCATCCGTTCTGGTGGCGTCTAACCTTGGCGTGTCCTGCCACGTATGACAGGGTTACACACTTTGGTGAAGTGTCGAGGATCATGCGCCTTGTCTGGAGGAGTCAGCAAGTATATGTGTATGCGCATACATCGGCATTCAAAAATGAGACACAAAAAGGTAGCGAAAAGGGAGAGCAAGCTTGTCAGATTGTTTAGTGTCTTTGTATGTTCTTGCCCCCGGGAGAGGGGCAGGAAAAAAAAAACAGGCCCGTGTGTGAGTGTGTGTATTGTTCTGCTTGTTAGGAACACACACACATATACAGACGGGAATCATGTGAGAAAGGACAATGGGAACTTTGCAACTGTCCTTTAAAAAAAAACCCACCTGAATACACAAGATGTGTCTCATCATTTTGACAACCACATGTGAAAATGTGTTTGGAGATAGATCTGGAAACATATTTGGGGTCTTGCAGGTGCCGGATCGATTCCTCGAGGTGGCCCAGGTGACCCTTCGTGAGTTCTTCAACGCCATTGTGGCTGGCAAAGATGCGGACCCGTCATGGAAAAAAGCGATCTACAAGGTGATCTGCAAGCTGGACAGCGAAGTCCCTGAGACCTTCAAGTCCCCAAACTGTCTGCAGGAACTGCTGCATGACTGACAAGGAGGAGGAAGGCAGCAAGCCCGGCCAGTGAAAATGTGAAACTAAACATGTTGTTTGAAGGTGTGGTTCGATGAACCTCGTGACGGATGTTGAGATGCGAAGAAGTTCGTCGTGGACAAAGACAACATTCTTCCCGACGGTCGCAAGAAACAAATGCACTTAAAGATGTTCTTCTTCCTGGGCCGTCCAATGCATGTTCTTCATCTTATTGCGGACAGTGAATGGAACCAACTAGAAATAAAGAAGATAATATATACATATGAAGATCTTTTTATTGTGGATGTTTTTAACTGTCATGGACATTTATGAGGGAGGTGGGGGGGAAAAGTGATGTTTCTGTATTTTTGCTTTCCTCCTTTGTGCAAACTTACACAGTCTCACATGCACGCCAACGCACACTTCCCGATTAGTAAAGCTCGGTAGCATTCCCGCAAAGCTGTTTCTTTCCCTCCTATGTTTACAACCGGTTTGTCTCATTCAGTGTGGCAAGACTTGATGGCTGTTTGTTTTGAAAGTATGGCACGTGTCGTCGTCAAGCACCACTGAGTTTAACATTAGGAAGCCTATTGTACTTTTTTGTGTGTTTGCAGCTTCATTTGACAAATGTTCATTCCAAATATTAACATTGGAATATGAGTTGGCTTTCTATTTGATAGTCGGTGATACATCAGTCAAAAGATCTGAGGGCATCTGTTTCCTTAAGTGAACGGTTGGATTTGCTGTACTGAAGTGTTTACTGGACTCAAAAATGATCATTCTCCACAACAATCATTCCTGTCTCTGCTGGTCATTCAATTTTTCACAATTACTTCCTCCTCCCCGGTGTGTGTGTGTGTGTGTGTGTGTGTGTGTGTGTGTGTGTGTGTGTGTGTGTGTGTGTGTGTGTGTGTGTGTGTGTGTGTGTGTGTGTGTGGGGGGGGGGGGATCGTGCTAGAGGGATAGAAAACAATTTGCACAAATTTAAATCTCCCATCTAATGGTGTCTACGGACGAAAAAATAAATACATTTCTCAAATTTCTTTCTACTTTGGGCATTCATGGGGGTCAAAAAAGCTGAAAGGGTCATGTGCAACACTTTTTAAAAGCAGGAAAATAAACACACTGCTGTCTTTTTAGATGCTGTAACCATTCTGACCATCCTGATCTTGTTTTATTTATGATGATAATTGTTGCTTGTGGAGGCTCTCAGTCGTACAGGAAAGTTCCATCGTAGAAAGGGTTCTGTCAGTCAAAAATTTTCACCCTCTCTGAACCGTGAAGGAGGTATCAGATTTAACCTGTCTCCTATTTACAATAACTTGTTGACCAGTAAGGGACATAGACATGCTGATCAGGCTAACTGAAAGTAGCTATTCAGCCTTAGCCCAAACAATAGGCCTAATCAAGACCCAATGATAGGGAGTTTAGAAACCAATGGGCCTCTTCACCATAGGGGCGTGACTAACCATCCCCACCCAGTCCTCAAACAGGCCACGCTCAGCCTTTTAGCGCAGAGCAACTTCCCGGAGTCTTCACGGAGACTTCAGGGTTGTCTACCGCTGACGAAGCTTCTGTGAGAGAAGCGAAACGTCCTTTTTTGTTTTTTGTTTTTTGTTTTTTACCCACAGGTACAGATGACGACTGACAGAACCCTTTCTACGATGATAATTGTTGTAAATATTATTCTGAGGCTAATTCTTCTTATGAAAGCTTGCTACAGATTGGACCTCTCGTTTAGTCGTCCATCACACTGCAACATGACAATAAATTATTGACCAAAAAAAAAAAAAAAGTAATAATAAACAAACAAAATGGAGTATGTTTTATTTTGTGGCATTCACCATCAAACCAGGCAGTAACCAGGCAACATGATGGCCACTTTAACTGCGTCGCCCTCGCTCGCTGTGTTCTCCATCAGGACATGTGAAACCTCCTTGTTGTTGCTGATGAATTGAAAAGACGAGCGCTGTGTGATTATTGTCAGCACAAAAGCCTCAAAAAGCTGCTGACGCCTAGATTAGCCAGTACAAAGACGCAGGGGCAGGGCACGCACGCATACACAAACTCACACGTGAGTACACACATGGCCCATCTGCCCTTGATACCGAGCATCCTCCCCTGGTGCTCCTCTGTCCCTATTTTTGGGGACCAAGCCTCTTCCATGATCGCGTTTTCATCTCTTCTCGTGAAGTGGCACTCACCATCGACACATACTGGGCGTGCATGACCACACCGCACACATGCCCGTTGTCCACCGGCACAAGATGGACTCAAGCGGCAGCAATCCAGTGTACCTCAACCACCCCGACCAAAGGGGAGGGGAGCGCGCACCTCTGCTACGCCACATACGAACACAAAAGTCATCGCTCAAAACGAAAGGCACACTTCAGCTGTTTGTATTTGGGATGCACCGATTCTCAGCCGGGCCGATTATTGGCGCTAATGTTCAGCGTTTTACTCATATCGGCATCGACCTTTTTCAAAAATCTGATGCCAGTACAAGAAATCACTTGCAGACTGTGTTCACGTAATTTAGTTTGAAAAATGGCTGCTGAACTCCCTGCACTTTTTATTTTAGTTTGAACTTGAAACAAAGCGAAATGTAAGTTCAATATTTCAATTTGATTAAAATGTTGGATAATTTTATTTACTATAGGGAGCTCTTTATTTGTTGAAGTTTCCATTTTCTATTACATGCTGCTGCACTGCGGAGCTCCCTGCACTTTTTCTTTTTCATTTTAAAACACGGATGTCTGCTGTCTTAAGATTAAAAAAAAAAAAAAAAAACCTTTAACAGCGCAAATTTGAAATGATGTTTTAAAAAAACGTGTTTGAAGGCATCGCAATGAAGTGGTGGACTTTGAATTTCCAAAAAATGATGGCGACAAATATGTTCCCTTTTTCTGCAAAGGAATATTGGTTATCAGCCTCTTTGACCACCAACAATCAGTATCAGTCTTGCCCTGAAAAAAACATCAGTCTCCCTGTATCTTATTTCTCTCTATTTTAATTCATGAATATTCATTATTTTTTGCGATACCTAAAACTTTCAAGCATTTTAGAATCTATGAATAGTGCGTGGAGTTTGCCTGTTCTCCTCGATGCTTGTGTAGGTTTTTGTTAGGGTACTTCAGTTTCTTCATGAAAGTCAAAAAGTATTAATGTTCCACTCATTTTTACAAGTCTAAATAATTTCTAGATGTGAATGGGACTACTATAAAATGGCCATATTGATGAAAATAATAGGATAAAAATATTCATCTTCAAGTCAATGTAGCCTATAATTATTAATTTTCAAAATGACCCGATACCGAGCAGAGAATACAACAGAAAAAGCTTCTATTTTGCCCCACAATGGGATCATTTGTGTTTTTATAGCTCTGAATAGACAGCAGCAAAACATGAGAAGCAGTTACGTAAAGCAAATCGAGTAACAATGTGATGGATAGGACCTGTCAAAGTTTGCTCATATTTTTCTCAATGCTTATGATGCTATAAATGAAAAGTTGAGTCCAAACCTAACTGGTACCGTCAACTGCACGTATTGTAAACACTTTTGTAGATGTTCTATGAGATTTCAAAGTTAACGATCTACACGGCAAGGTAAGAGCATTGGCGTGAATCCAGCAACCAGTAAAAGACAGAACGTGTGGCATCGGCAAGGACTGTTAACTATGCTAATGTGTGAATGTGCACAAAAAAAAAAAACAAAAACAAAAAACAACAACAACAAGAAACCAATACCACAAAAGTTAAACCATCCAGGGAACCATTATGATGTTGATTTCGATGAGGATTCAGAGCCGGGTTTCACTCTATCATGAATTGTTTGGCTTTGGCAGAGGTCTGTATGTGGGCCTACCTAGACTACGGAAGATGAGTATCCGTCCGTGACTGTAGAAGCACTTGTAAAGACAATAAAACGCACAGACGGAGCGAGATGAGGGGCTTCCCGTGTGCCAAAGTGTGGGACTGACTGAACCAGAGGTGGGGTGGGGGCATGTTACGTTCTGTATGATCTCTCTCTCTCTCTCTCTCTCTCTCTCTCTCTCTCTCTCTCACACACCGTCTGCCTAGTAAAGCACATCTGAACAGTGCAACAATAAAACAGCTGTGTTTGTGTTGGCCTGCTGATTATTTCTTTGTCAACTCACACACACACACACACACACACTCACACACACACACACACACACACACACACACACACACACACACACACACGAACACGGTCTCAACTGAGATGGCATGATATTGTACGTCGTGGGTGAAGGCCTCGCTTATGGAGTAAGGGGCGAGTAACAGAAGGTGACTTGTTTTGAAGATGGATGAGCTGGGACTCCACAACGGATGCAACACTTGCCAACGATCACTCCCAAACACCACAAGACTCCAAGCTGAAAAAAAGACGTAAATGACGCAAACGTCCAACAGACGAGTGATGCAAACTGGACCGCCGGCTTTTCGAGCACACTGCAATCAGCCAGCACTGCAGGTTTATTTGCTTCAATTCTCAAAGATGACACCCAAATGCATCTGTTGTCGCTCTGCAACAGCTGTTTTCAATCCCCAAACACTCAGCAGCACCCCCTACCGCATCTTTTTTCTATTCATTATGACCTCAAGCCATCCGCCCTCTGTCTTTCTTCTTTCCTCTCGAGTCATCACCGCCCCCCCCCATTCTTGAGGCATCTTTCCAGCATCTTCCGCATCCTCAGACCGTGCATCCAAATTCCTTCAGTGCCGTAATGCCTCACTATATCGCAGTTCACCTATTACGGCTCTTTTTTTTTTTCATACTATAGCTACCTTGTTAAGGCAACGGATTCTGACAAAGCCATCACATGGAAGGCGCACTGGCATGATAACACAACAGCAGCATGCATGTCAACCCAAAAATACAAAAGGCAGTGAAGGAGATGAAGAAGGAAACTTTAAATGGCTGTTGGAAAAAGTTGTGGCCCGAATGTGTCCATGAGTACAAAGAGTTATTTCCTGATGAAATTGTTCATTTTCGAGTAGACAAGGCACACGGTAGTCAAAGCTGCTTCAATGACATGACACACCCTAATGTGTCAGACTTCTTTCATGAAAAACCTTTTTTTATTGTATTCCATTATTATTATATATGTACATTCTCTGAATATTGAAGCCGTGTTTCGATGACTTTTACCAGCTGAAATCCAGACTGAAGGGTTGCAAGCACCAAGTAGACCAGGAGAAACTTATCAATGCTTTTATCTCCAATAGACTTGATTATTGCAATGGTCTTCTGGTTGGTCACCCTAAAAAAAAAAGCATCAAACAGCTACAGGTCATTCAGAAAGCTTGAGCGTGGATTTTGAGCAGAGCAAAGAGATCAGAACATATTACTCCAGTTCTAAATGCTTTACACTGGCTGCTACTGGTCTATCAATCACTAAATGGCGTGGGTCCTGAATGCATGAAGCAAATCCGATTTGAATCTACAGTAAACCCAGCAGGGCTCTGAGGTCTGCAAACTCGGGTCAACTAGTGGAGCTCAGAGTTCGAAGCAAACGTGGTGAAGCAGCATTTAGCTGTGATGTTGCACGCAAATGGAATAAGCTGCCAAGAGAAGGGAAGTCAGAATCACCTTTATTGGCCAAGTATGCCAAGCACACAAGAAATTTGTGTCCGGTAGTATGAGCTTCACTCGTATTGCAATAACAAGCAAGTACAATAAACAAAGACGTGGCATGATAAGTACAGAGATTTAGCCCGCAACACAAATGTTTCGAATGTTTTTTTTTTTTTCCGTATCCCTTCGATTAAGGTATTTTAAGTATGAAAAAAATCAATTTCAGTATTTAGTCTTTTAATAACTTCAGAACGCTCATAGTTATTTCTTTACGTTGTTTTGAAATGTCTTTAAGTCGTGGTTTGAAAATCTCCTCACATGTTGTCAATGTATGCTCTTTTAGTATTTGTAACGGACTACTGTTGTTCTCTTTGCTTTGCCTTTGGATGTCTTTAGCTGTTCTTTGAGCTGCCTTGTGTGTGGAATGTGTATGGAAGGAGTATTTTAAGGCTCAAAACATGTTTTTATATGATGAAATCATATAAAAAAATAATATTATCACGGGTGGGCAGCTCCCACAATAACCTGCAAATCAATTTACCAACACTTTTACTCCCTAACCACGTGTCCTTCCTTCATCTTTCCTTCCCTTCCTTCATCCTCTCTCTGTTTTTCACCCTTGCATCTTTCTTCCATGGTCCCTGCATCACCTCCCGTCCCTTCCTTCGATCCTCTTGGCATCCCACTTCCTTCTTTCCTTCAACCTGGCACCACCCCCCCCACCACCATCACCTCCCCTGCATCTTTCTCCATCTCCCCCTCCTCCCTGCATCCTTCCTCTGCACAACTATCCTCCCTCTCTCCTCTCATTCAATCAGCAGTCTGCTCGCTAATCAAACACCATCTGCCCTTCCATCCCCAACCTGTCGGGAACAGCTGCCAGCCACTCTCTTAACAACACTTTTAACAACCCCGTCGAATCTTCCACCGCCCGCAGCCGGGCGGATGTTGCAGATGAGGGCCATCCCCTCGCAAATGGGCGGTGGGCTTTGAAAAGAAAGCACGTTGAGAGCACGACTAAAAAGATGAAGGACTCAAACTAACTCTCACTGGACCCAACAACGATTAGGAACTGTAGGCAAAGAAATTACACGACTTCAGCAAAGAGGGGAAATGAGAAAGCAGGATGTACAAACAAAGTGATAAAACAATGGTACTCCATAAATGAGATGATGCCTAAATAGTAATCGAGGGAAGAATCAGCCGCCTGCTCAAAAACAGGATTTGAAGCTAATGGTGGGAAGTAAAAGCTCCCAGCGCACATGTGCGCACGCGCCTGCACACACACACACACACACACACACACACACGCACGCACACACACACACACACCATTTGTCACATGCACAAGAGCCACATAATTGTCCATCAATGCCCATTTGCATGTTCCAGACGTTGTTGTCATTGTGCGCAAACACACAAATGCTCACACAAAAAATTTCATAAACATGTCAGGACATTTTCAATAATTAAATCCCAAAATATTTTGTCGTTGATCAACATATAGGCCAGATGTTGACCAGAGCACATGCGTGAGTACACACACACACACACACACACACACACACACACACACACACACACACACACACACACACACACACACACACACACACACACACGCACACACACACATACACCAGCTGCACCGGCTGGCACGTCTGCTTCCCTTTACATCAGGGGTGCCAACACTTTTTTGTTCGAAGATCTACTTTTCGATCCACCAACCTCCCGAGATCGACCCGTTACCGCGCGTGCGTGCACGTCCACACGCATGCCATGATGAGCAATAGCCTGATACTGAGGCATGCGACGCACTTAGGCAGCCTGTTAACGATCGTAGCTCACGCATACCGTTTTAAAATGCTTCTCTCGGCCCTCCAGATTCCAATTCTTTGCCCGTCCCATCGGTGAATTGTACAAAACAAACTCTGAATGAGAATAATGATAACGATAAAATATAGCGCAACAACTCGGATCACAAGCTGCAACTGCAGACTGCTGAGCGCTAACAACTTCCGGTGACGCAGTCACATGTCGCCGTAGATTAAAGATGACCTGCTTTATTTTATTTTCTTTTTAAAATGCTTTTTGTGAAGGTGAGACTGATAGAATGATTCAGGTGCAGTGCACATTAACACAAAAATATATTACTCACATGCACAGAGACACAAATGTTGGGGTTTTCTTTCCCTTCTCCACCTCGGATCGACTTGGGACCAGTCCTTGATCCTTGGTCCATCACGATCGACGTAATGGGCACCCCTGCGTTTACATTCTGACAAAACAGGGTTAATCCTGATTTAAAAGATGGCATATTGTGTGACATTAAAATGGCAATTTAAAAAAAACACATTCAATTCAAGTAATTCAATTGAAGTACTGCACACATTTATATAGTTTCCGGAATAAAAAAAAAGTCAAAGACGATGGCGACGATTAGACACTCTGGAAGGGTCAAATTTGTCCAGCAGAGGGAGGAGTTCAAAATCAATATGACCTCATACAGAGCAGATAGAGTGGGCTTGCACTCTCATAATGCACATTTTAACGTGCGTGCGCACACACAGATGCAGACATACGGGTTGAACACATTGAGGGAGGGTGTCAGCCACGTGCCACATGTCCAATTAGGGCGTAAAGTCCATCAATAAAAGCCTTTCAGGGATAACAGGGGTTCCATCAGCTTGTGCAAACACGCGCGCACGCGCGCACGCAAACACACACACACACACACACACAAACACACACACACACACACACACATCAGTGCACATGTTAACCACACAAGGCAGTTCCATTTTAATCTAACACCTGCTGACATTTTTCTGCTTTTTCCGTCATCGTGTTTCTTTCCCGCCGTGGAAGTTAACTGAGAGACGATTGAAGTGCATGATGGCTGCTGTGTGTGCCAAATTTGATCCGATAGTATTGGAACAGTGAGGCCAACACTGTGGGCATGATGCACAAAGAATGAACCGCGACATCTTGTCAAACCTTTGTCTTCATATCCTATTCACAAAGGATATTGCGCCAGTGACATAGCAGCGCAAACATGGCCTCCAAGTTTGACGGCTGAGTGCAGTCTGCACCTGTCTTCCCCCTGACTGCACACCTGGCAAAGTAGAAGTGCTGCTTTGCACCAAGAACACGGCGGCAAAACAACGGCAGCTAGGGCGAGACTTTTTCACAAATCACAGGTCAAAACACCCCCGGTTTAAAACAGCCTGTTCAACTGAAGGTCATTTTGCTCGGCCCTTTTCTGTAGTTTTTTTTTTTTTCTTGTAATTTCTTTTGGAAATATCAACTGTATATTGGACCGAACAGCTGTTTATGGCCCGAAAAAAGTTTTGGATTTTTGGGTGGCCTTGAAAAATTAAATTGGCATTTAGAACCTGCATTTTGTGTGTAATTGGGTAGTCGATGTCTGATATTAAAATTGGTTTGATGAACTGAAAACTTTGTATGTGATGAATATGCAAAGAACATTTAAATCAGGAAGGGTGCAAATACTATTTCACAGCACTACTATTTCAATGGTCACGGGCATTCAGTGTTGATTTTCAGCCTTGCCGCTCAAGTGCTGAAATGTCTCCAGATTATCTGAATCGTTTCATGACTTGATAAAGCAGATTATAAAATCAATATATTCCTTGCCATTGTACAATGAGAATCGTTGCTCTTAAACTGTGGGACTATTTTTTTCATGCAGTCGTTCCCAAAGTGGTCAAGCGTATCCCTTCCTTGCTTGTGATCAACTGAGCCCAATCGTGCCACTAGCCTGTTTCCAATTAAAATGTTCACCGGTTCCAAACTGGTGTTTTTTTTGAGTAGTCCTTTCAGTGCTTTTTGTCATATGTCCCAGTTTTGTTTGTTTGGTTTTTTGTTTTTTGGTGGGGGGGGGGGGCGTGATGTGGCCATCAAATTTCAATGAAGTAATATTGGCAAAAAAAACAACGTTTCTCAGTTTGAACAATAACTACCGGTACCTTGTATTTCTAGTGTATTTGAATGACAATAGGTTGATTTGCAAATAATCTGTTTTAATTTACGTTTCAAACAATTACCCACTTCTTTGCAATTGGGTCGGTAAATGCTGCGAAAATGGTCCTTAAAAAATAAAGCGAATGTTGCATCTGTTACTGTTGCACTGTACAGTGTGATGGTGATGATGAAGTATGACTGGGCCTCCTCGAGTAACCGGTTTCCTCGTACAAATTTGTCAAACCCACTTTTTGATTCCACGAGATGCTTTTGAGTCATTTTGAGTAGGAAACGCAAGCAACAAAACATTAAGATGGTCGGGAGAGACCAGCTGAACTTCAGAAATCTAGAAATAAAGACGACTGCAGCGAGAGCTCATCTGATCTGAATGTCCCTGTGATCGAGTTACTTGAGATTTTAAGGGGGCAAAGCAAATACTGTATTTAGTGATGGGATGCACTACACACACACACACACACCACACACACACACACACCACACACACACACACACTACTCGTGACTTTCTCTCTCACTTTTTCATTATAGTGCAGTTTCTTCTTGCTGACTAAATCTACTTATTATTGTTTGTGCTTTGTGCTCATATTTTCCTTATCTGGTTCTTTAAATCAAAATGACAATCTGGACATTCTAATCCATCACGGATTAACAATTCCCCCATATGCTCCATGGGCCCCCAGCAGTGAAACAATTCAAACATTTTAGGCCTTAGAGTAACTGTGATGCTGATGGAGAAAAATATGTGATTCTGAAGGAAAAGGAGAGCAAATGTGATGCCAAGAAAAGATGAGATGGCAATTGATCAAAACGAGGAATCAAACTAAATTGCAATATTCGCAAATTGATCTCCCACAGCTCCCCCATCCTTTTTTTTTTTGTCTTAGTAGGATTAAAAAAATGAAAGCAAAATCTTTAGATTAGAAAAATTGAATTGCTGTGATCAGACATGTGTTGAGTGGATGAGCAAAAGCTCAATCTTCATCTCGGGCAGAGTGCGAGGCAGTTGTGGGAGGGGGAAAATGATGAAATTAAATAGGGTCAATGCAGAGAGTCACATATTCCAAAGGAGATGGAATGAGAAGGAGTTTGTGTGTGTGTGTGTGTGTGTGTGTGTGTGTGTGTGTGTGTGTGTGTGTGTGTTTCTTTCTTTGCAATTCCACAACAATCAAATTAAAATACGCACGGACAAAACCAGGCCAGATATAACACGGTAGCCAAATATGGCTGCCGGGGTGAAAGTTGAGAGTCAAACATGTTGACGTTTATGTTGGGTCAGCATGGTCTTCACATCCAGTACATGGAATTCAGAAAATCACTATTTACTTATGCCCAGAAATATTGAAGACAAATACAATCCTCTTTCAGTGTTTTTTTTTAAAATCTAATCTTTTACATCAGAAAAGGCACCCTTGAATTTTGAGTCATCTTCCTCAAATTCTTTCAGGAAATTAAATGAATCATTTCTTTTTAAAAAAATCACACCAATAAACAATGAGTTTATCAAATATGGATAAGAAAAATAAGCATCAATGTTGTAGATATGCATGTGTATTATGTTAACAGAAAACTTTGAATGATCCATAGGTGTGATTGTGTGCATAACTAGTCTGTATCTCTCCTGGAATTGACGAAAAACAAGTAATCCAGGGTGCAGCATGCCACTTGCAAAGTTAACAGGGATCGAACAGAATCATAAAATGGATGGATAGATTTTTGAGCTACTGAATATGTACAGTATCATCCATCCATTTTCAACACGGCTTATCCTGAACGAGGTCGCGGGGAGTTGCTGGAGCCAAACCCAGCTGACTTCGGGCAGAAGACAGACGACACCCCTGAACTGGTCGCCAGTCAATCACAGGGCACATACAGAGAAAAACGGCCATTCACATCCACATTCACACCGTCACTGAGCGGGACCCGATCCCAGCTGCCCGCACACAAGTCCGGCATGTGTACCACTACACCATCAGCGACTTTGTACAGTTATTAAGTGATCACCAATATGACCTCGCTCTCACTTGCGTGCTGACTGACATTATTGCACACCTATATGCAGGACAACAGCACCCTCTTGAGGTGTAAAAGGAGAGATACAAGAATAAGAATGAAAATGAGTTTTTTGGTGACTGTATCTGGACACTTGCACCCAAAGCAATCCCCCATTGTTGTTTTTCATTACCATCGCAGACGATGCCAAGCCATTGAAAGTTACAATTTATAGAACAATAAAAAATTCAGATATGTGAGACGAGAGTGCAGCATGCACTAAAACTTGTACAAATTCCCAAGTTTACATGTCACCTACCATTCTCGTGTAATTATTTCTAAAATAAAATCGGTAATGCTCTAAGACGGGGATGCTCAACTGGTGAGTCGGGAAGCAAAAGTGGGCCGCGAACGAATTTTGGGTGGGTCACAGACAGCCAGAAAAAAAAAATATATATATATATATATATATCATATTAATTGTGTATTCTTGTTTATATTTTTCATGTAGATGACAACTGATATTGAAAGATATTTTAGAATATTGGAAGAATCAAGAAAGTGAAAAACAAAGAGCATTGATTACCCCTCATTTTCGAAATTCCACATTTTGAACCTACAACAAACAACTGTAGACTTTTGGCCACCAGGTGTCGTCAGAGACCAGAGTGTTTTCTGATTGCCTTACACAAGCTTCTATTGAATTTTGCAAGGGTAACCATATGTTGAGCGCCAAAAAAAGAACACTCTTCCCAATCTCGAGATACAGAAATGACACTCAAGGATGGTATCATGGGCGTCATTAGGCCTATTTTAGGGAGGCTTCAGCCTCCCTAAAAATGTCTTTAGCCCCCCTAAATAATTTCATTGCATTATTTAAAAAAAGTATTATTTATTTTTCCTGTACTTTTGCTAATATATTGCATCAAATTCAATGTAATGTGGCCATTTTAAATGATATTTCGATAACCTGCCATTATTGAAATGTTAAATCTCCCAGGTTTCCTGAACGCAACAGGTGTTGCGTTAGCATTTGACGTGTCTGTCACCATCGCCACATCAAATGCTAACGCAACAACTGACAGTTCATTGCCGAAAGTCAGGTTGAGTGACAGCATGGATATTCGACAGTTTTTTAGAAAGGTAAATTAAGTATTCAATGCATCCATGCTGGTAAAACTAGTGACTATGGGCGTCATTAGGCCTATTTTAGGGAGGCTTCAGCCTCCCTAAAAATGTCTTTAGCCCCCCTAAATAATTT
>NW_017806234.1:516655-527357 GCF_001891065.2 Hippocampus comes
CTCTCAGATCTCAAGGCTAATTTTACTTGCAAGGCTGTTCCCAAAATGCAATCGGAGCTTACAGTAAGTATTGAGCAGCAAACTTGTGTTTTTCCAAAGTGATGAAGCTTTTGCATCTCATTGTACTAACTTAAATTGCATATCACGGCAGACATCTCAAAATACATAGTCTTCTGGGGGCTCAGCATATATTAATACATTTTGGTAGAGAGGAATATAGGCCTACTGTCATTTAGGTTATGTTATCGGGCATCCTTTTAATTCCCTTGAACAACCAAGATTGAACTTTTGAACTCTTTATAATTTCTATTATCTAGTCCAGTTAAAGTCCAGGGGAGGAAGGCCCATCATAGTAAAGAGGATACTAATGTGATGTGTGTAGTTCTTCATAGCCTCTTCATTTTGCTCTCAAAGTGCACGGAATTGATGGATTTTTAACAGAATGTAGAAAAAAATTCTCCCGGAGGGGCATGCCCCCGGACCCCCCTAAAGGGGCTGTGTTCCCCTTGGGGCTAAGCCCCCCTTGTTCTTGAAACCTAGTGACGCCCCTGGATGGTATACTTTAAAACTATTGTATATTTAAAAGTAGGGCTGCACGATTTGGGGAAAAACATGTCAAATGTGATATGGGTGTTGCAAATTGAAATATCGATATTGAAGCGATATTTAACATGCACCTCAAAAAAACTGATCTAATGGAAGAAATATATGTATTTTTTGATGGAAAAACATAAATGCATTCTGATCGAGTTAAGTTCTTTAGTGAAACTATAGCACCTGGAAACTGTGGCATTGTGGTTACATCTGATTGGTCAAAATTACTCCATGTGAATGCATCGCACACCTTTTGCATTCTGCACTTCATGTGCCATTATCACAATGACAATATATATTTTTTTTCAATATGTTCTGCAGCCCTAATTTAATTATGCCTCTTCTGTATTGGTGGAAAATAAAACAAAAACACATCGTAGTAGCAAAATATTGTATTCTTTCAGTGGAATAATGGAAAAAAATAAAACAGACTCACAAGGATATTAATTTAACAAAGAAAGAAAGTCACTTCAATCTTTGGTTATCTTGCTCATAATTGGGGGTTTCTCCATCTTGTGTTCCCAGAAGGAGCAATTAAGGAACTCAGTCAACTTTGCAGATCCTCTCGTCATACAGCTTTTTTTTTCGTGCTTTTTGTTTTGTTTTTTATCCAAATGAGCATTCCAACTGGCACCTTTATTAGACATAGAAATATATACGTACGTTGCACGAACTTTTTACGTGCAGTCGTCACTGTCCTCAACTCCAATTCGTAAACGTAACCCACCTCTCGGTCTAGTGACTTAAACCAGAGCGGTTCTTCCGGGTTCTTCCCCCACCAGTCTCAACGTCACACTTGCCGGTAGCGGTGCACTTTTCCTCTAGAGCAGGGGTGGCCAACCAATCAGAGACTAAGCTATTTTTTTGACTGTGTTACTGCAACACACACACACACACACACACACACACACACACACACACACACACACACACACACACACACACACACACACACACACACGCTGCAAGGTCCATTCCTCAGCAGAAAATCAGGAGGCGACTGTTGCGCTCCCAACAGCTGACTTGGAGGGCGTTTGCTGAAGCCAATTTGTGTAAAACATTTAACCCCAAGCTACTTTCAGTATTTCCCACTGGATGTCATTCAAAATTCTGAGTTTCTTGCTCTTAGTCTTATGAATAATGCCTCACTCAGCGTTGAGTTGTATTGTGGTCTACTTTGATCGGGTGTGTTTTGAAATTCAAGGCTTCCTATTTAATTCCCCAAGATGATTTTTTTTTGGGGTGAAATGTTTCATCTTGTTTTGAACCTTGACCTGAACTACTTCAGCTGTCTTAGATTCACTATTATAATATTTTCAATAGGGTTCTTGACGCAGAGAAATAATGAAAAATTTCAAGGGAGGCTTGTTTGAATGGCAGCGCCACTGCCAAGGCGTTTTCGACGCTTGTCATTTGAAACCCCGGGAGCCGCATTGAGCCGGCCAAAGAGCCGAATGAGGCTCGTGAGCCGTGGGTTGGCCACAACTGCTCTCGAGAATGTTATTTTCTTTTTAAAAAGCACTCTGCCTCCCACTAGTCGCAAAAAACATCAGTCAAATTAAACATATGTCTGCTGGTCCCATGAAAAACAGTTAAAGCCGGACATTTTCATGAATTTATAAAACTCGTCCAGACAGAGTATAAACAAGTGGACACTCAAGTTTAGCATTATTGTTTTTTTGTTACACAATGCATCGTGATCTCAAGTAATAAACTACTTTGAAATAATATAATATTGTTGAGGTTATTTGAGGACATTATGTTTCAATTTCACTTTTTTTTTTTTAATCTTCTGTATGTCCTGGCGTTGCAATTTGAAAGAGGATTGAAAATATTAGCCACCAGGGGCCCTCAGTGATCCCTTGTGATCAATGTCGGTGCCAGCAAAGAGCTCATGCGACTCTAAGTCACTATCAGCTGTGAGCCCAGGCCCGTGCACAAGTTATATTCCGTGTTTTGTCACGCAATTCCGGCAGCTATGCTCAGCAGTGTCTGCTTGGATTTGCAGTGAGGCTGCGTGTTCTAAAAGCATACAGCTGCTGGCTGATGGATGGCTTTTGGTTTCTCCAGGATCACATAAAAAATCTTGCATGAAACACCAACAGCATCACAAGTCAACTTCGGTCACTTAATTCGTTTCTTATAGAAAACTGAAAAGGGAAGGAGAACATATAACATTGATTTGGGGAAGTCACAGTTTATCATTTGAGATGGTTCCAGTGGAGCTCTGCTTCTTATGTAATCTCTGCACAATACTGCCAAAAGTGGCTTGAGATGACACGGAGAGTTAAGTTAAAACAGGGATACGTATCCCTGAAAGCACAATAGCACACATTTTCTTTTTTTTGGGGGGGGGGAGAGGCGTCTGTTTTGTAGTTAGCAGATACAGTCTTCAATTGTTATTTCATTTGCACTTGGAGCATTTGTATGTGTAGGGGATGAGGTCGTGTTTTACCTATACTACTACATCATTCACACAGTCCGTTTCATGAAACAGAAATACAGGATATGGAATCAAATGTTTTTTGTTTGTTTTTTTTCTGTTTGTCTATATACCCTGCAGTTGGATGACAACTATAGGCCAGGCCACGCCTTTGGGTTGAAATAAGCTGGGTGGGCTCCAATACACCTGTGACCATAAGTGGAAAATTGATGGATGGCTGGAAAATAGAATGTAAAGAAATTTGTGTTTGGCAGACTATTTGTTAGTTGGAAAACAGTGTTTCCGCCACATACTTACAGTTTAGTTACCTCAGATTCGCATAGTCAATGATTTTTTTAATAGTTTAAAATATTTTTTATCATTGTTTGGAGGTGCGTTATTTGGGAGTTGAGCCCCCATTTTCCATGGAAAATGTATAATGAATGTTCAAATTTTTTTCAGAAGAAATTGGGGGGTTTAGAATGTTTTTTTTTCCAATGTATTTCACAAGGTGTCAATTATACACCGTGCAATTATTTCAACAATAACATGTAGTTACCTCGATTCCAAAAGGCACAAATGCAGCAACCTTATATAATGGTAGAATTCATTAAAACCATACAAGCACTGCATACACACACAATTCCCATTCCTGCTTCCTGTACATTATACCCGGCTTGGTTCTCTTTGGATCAGAGAAAATATGGGGCTCAATTATCAACCCAACAAGATCATTAATTAATGTGTAGCTACTCAGGAGAGTAGCTAACGGAGAGTAGCTAAATACATCACGAGAAAGCTGGACATGTTATTCATCTCTTTTTTTTTTTTGCGTCTTCAGTCAATCAGCATAAGATATACAGTATGAGTTTTGGGTCACTCCAGATGCCTTTGGTGATCAGGACTTGAGACAAGTGTCTCGAGATCACAGAGATCATTCCCGCTGTGCCAGCTTTCAGATTGATTACACTTTGTTCTGTGATAATCTTTTTAATTCCTTCCCAGCAGTGTGTGCAAAAGCAAACCCAGATTAATGGATCATTAGAAACGTGCAATTTATTTATCCTTCAAGAGGTTTTATGCACCCGTCGTGTTCTTCATGCACAAGCGGTGAGAGGACGAGGAATGCGACAAGAAAAGTTGCATGGAAGTCAGCGTTACATAATGCGATTAGACAACAGGAATCTGACAAAAGGGGTCTATTGTTTGCTGGCACGTGAGGTATAGAGAGAAAACTGCTTTCAACCATGTGACATGCGTAATCGGAATGCACAAGTGACAGGAAGAAACATAGGAGGACATGCATGCCACCCAGGGACGTACCGGGAAAAGAATTCGGCCCGGGAATAGATGTCAACGGCGGCCATCACTTGCCGCAAAATAACCGTCGAGATGTGGTTGCGGCTGTCATGTGTGAAAAAGTTGTCATAAATGGGCCATCATTTGCTGAGACGTAGTCAGCGACGGGATGCAGCAGTCACGTGCTGAAAAATGATCGTCGACGGGGGGGGGGCAGGACCAGCATGGAAATATACCATCCGTTTGGGGAAATTAACATATTTTCCCAAAAATTCCGGATTGCCACCCCACCCCTGGGGCCACCTTATTTGACCTTGGAACAACTTTTTCACAGGCTTCAAAAACATTAAAGGAATCAAATGTTGCTAAGGTTAAGACCTGTGGTTGTTGTTGGCATGGACACGTGAACGTTTTTGCACTGCTTCAGGCTGAACTCACAACAGGATCAGAAATCTGCCGCCCATGAATAATTACTATACTTTGATTCTTTTTCCCAAACAGACCCGAGAGAGAGAGATTGTAGTATTTTCTTGCAATTTCCCAACTCTATTTTAGGAGATTTGTCACTGAACCTCACTGCACATATGTTCTGTAGTAGAGAAGCTGCACTCTTTTATGTCAGGGTTCGTTCTGAGAAAGCTCCAGGATTACAAACACACACACAAACATGCACTTGTTAGTAAACTCACATACTCTGAGCTACAAACAAACGCGTAGAGACTAGCAATTATTTTTTTGAAATGAGCATACATGCGAGCATCCTGGAAAAAAAAAAGTGTGTGTGAAAGACTCAGCTGCAGCATTCACTCCCCATTAGCTTCTCATGCATCTCTAATGCAACCCACATGCAGGATGTCGCCGCTGGAGGTGGGACACCACCCTCTGCGGCAGATGTGCACAACGGAGGAGGTAGAATATGACATACAGCCTTCATATGCTCAGGTGATGGTAATATCAGTATGTGGATTGTTACCAAATTTATTTCAGAATGTGCTTGGCATAATAATAATACTGGTAATTATTATTATGATAGATAAACAAAAATGTACTCTGGTGAAAAACATACAAACAAACAAAATGTATCACTCTGGATAATCTAATTGTGCATCCGCTGCAGTAGAATCAGAATGCATGAATGTATGTCATGTACGGCATGTAAAACTCTTTAGGACATTGAGTTTTTATATTTGATTTGACATCACAGAACCAAGTTCAAAGTTTTGTGTTTCAAGGTGAACCATCAAACCTTGTGTCACGCTCCACACGTGTTCTGAACAAAACTTAATAAGCTTGGAATTTAACATGTGGAGCAGAAACATTTGGAGCGGTTTCAAATGACATTTTGGCCCCATGTGAGCCTAGAACGTGGGGGCTCTCCACTCGACCACTCCCAAAACAAAATAAGATGAAAAAAAAATGGTATAAGAATAAATAAGGTGAATTTGTGGGTGCACCAAGGACACAAATGTTAAACGAGAGTCTTTGGTTGGTTTGATTAACTGCTATGACTTTGGTTCTGGAGCTGCACTCATAATGAGGTTAGAGATTGAAACCTGCTGGTGCGCAATCACAGAATGATCCGAAGAATGGGCCACAATATTATTAAGGGAGACTTACACTTGTGCAGGAGGAGCATTCTAAAACAAAATGAGGATGACGATGAACAGATTACCTTTGTCACCTAGGAAGATGAGAGGCATGCAAATCGAGCATATGTCTCGAAGCAGCTGCTCTCGGTTTGTTTCTGTCCGTTCTCACCTCAGCGTCGCCAAAAATTAATTGACATCGGACTAACAAACTATTGCAGGCTCCTCCAAAGCAGTGAAAAAGAGAAAGTGTGTTTTTGATTGTGTGTTTCTGCAGCATTTTCCGCCTTGTTTTTCTGAACTGCTGTAAGGGCATTTGTATATACAGCATTTACTAAATCAAACACCCTTGGAGTTCTACGATTCCAAATTTCGCCAACATCTTCAGGGAAAATATCACTAAATGAAAATCCTCTGGATTTACTTAGTTTGACAGGTACATCGGTTGCAGATTAAAATAAATTAAACTAAAATATATCATTTGCCTCTTTTTGAGGAAGAAGACGGTAAACGTACGTCATCTGAGCACATTTCAATCAAGTGCAGCCATGCTGCAACACTCTACAGCAGGGGTGCCCAACATTTTTTGGCCGAAGATCTACTTTTCAAGTCACCAACCTCCCACGATCGACCCGTGAACGCACGCGCACGCCTAAACACACAGGTGCATACGCACGCCATGATGAGCAACAGCAATAATATGAATGAAATAGAAAAATAAAGTACATACAACAGTTGGTCAAAGGGAAATCAATGCCTACCTTAGTAGAGACGTGACGCAAAGGCATGAGATGGACTTTTGCTGCGGTTCACTATCGTAGCTTACGTACAGTGTTTAGAAATGCTTCTCCCGGCACTCTAGAAACTCTTTCTTTGCCAGTGCCATTGGTGAATTGTACATGAAAAAAAATTTTGCATGAGAATAATAATAATAATAACAATAATAATGATTAAAAAAAAGATATATCGCAACAGCTCTGATCGCAAGCTGCAATTGCAGACGGATGACCGCTAACAACTTCCAGTGATGCAGGTCATGCACCACCGTAGGTCAAAGGTGACCTCCTCTTTTGTTTTTTTAAATACTTATTTTTTGTGAAAGTGAAACTGACAGGATGCTTAGAATGCAGTGTAAACTAACACAAAAATATATAATATGAATAGCACGCACACAGACAGATAAATCTTGTCGAAAAGTCGATTTGGGACCTACCGGTCAATCGCGATGGACATATTGGGCACCCCTGCTCTGCAGCAAGTTGTGAAAAACATTTCCGTGACATAAGATTGGTTGTGGAAAACAAGCTCAAAATGGTATCATCTTCTAGATACTGTTAGGAAATATCTCCATTCACTATTTCTTTTATTACATATTGTTAAAAAATAACCTAGTACATCTTTTGTAACCGTTTGTAGTATTGCATGTCGCAATGCAAACAATGGACTGTGCAATACAGGCCAGAAGGTGGAAAAGAAAAAGGAAAGAAAGATGTCACCACATTTTGTGATAAACCTAAACGTGTCTCAATATTTGTCAATTGTGGGCATGTGACTAAATAAATGTGATTTGACTTGATAAGAACATAGTTCAGGGATCAAGGACAAACTGTGCATGCTATTTTGCTTTTTCTTTATCTTATTTTGCTTCTTTGGTGTCATTCCAAAAGAAGGATCAAACTCATCAAGGAATGTTCAGATAAAAATGTAAGACAAATAAACACCAGGTGACATTATCATATTTAAAGCAGTATTTGCAATTTCTCAAGAATAACGTGTTGAAAAGAAATAATAATCCAAAACTGACGTGATAAACGAAGGACTTTCTGTACACTTAAACTAGGGATTCACCGAATAACCAGATGTCAATTTTGTCTGCTAGCTTAAGCCACGGATGCAACGGTTGGTTAGTTGTGAAGGCTTGGCTCGGAATATATCCTACGATGCATTTCGTTCTGCTATCAAAATGGCTCGGGGGGGGGACTCATTTTTCCTGAACTCAAGTTTTTTCCTCCTTTATCATTTAACTGAAATACATCAAGTTACAACTACAAATTAAGGTAAATGGCCTTTTTACTTGCATAGCGATTTTTCACCGACACGGCACTCAAAGAGCTTCATACAGACTCTTCATTCACTTACTTATGACACAGCACCAAAAGCGAGTTGGGGGTTCAGTATCTTGCTCAAGGACACTTCGACATGGTCATAGGGAAGGCTGGGAATCAAACTCACAGCATCAAGGTTGCGAGACGACCACTCTACCTGAGCCTTGCCGCCCCCATAAGGTGCCAGTGTATTTTTATGATCTGTTTTGTGGAGCAGCTGCTCTCAGACAAATTGGAGCGCCCAAATGTCTTTGTCTTCATCGATGTCATGCAGACTCATGTTCCTCCTACGCAGCCCAGCTTGTTTTTGAAACCCTGCAACAGCTACCTCCACATCCTCATAATGGAGTCCCAACAATCTATGGTTTCCTGTCACCCAAAATGCACCGATCACTCTTCCAGACACTCGGAACCACCTCATTCTCTTTCGTATATGCTGTTTTCCTCCCCATCTTTCCATATCTATTATTCATGAAAGTGGCTCCAAGAGGATAAATAAAGACAATGTGGAGCTTTGTTTTCCTCATTGCTGTGACTTTGATGGCAATCCTTACACAGTGATAGAGTGAATTTGTACCAAGTGTTAAGTAGCACACCAATGTGATTAAATGTTTTCTGTTTCCGAGACGGCAAAAGGAGGGTTAGTGGACAGTTTATTTCACCGGATTGCATAGAAATGACAACTCACGTTGTTGGTCACATTTCTGACATCAAAAGACGACAAAAACAGATTTAAATGTGATTATACGTAGTCAGGTTCAATCAACATTCATCATGCACAAACATAGTTGAACACAATGTAGGGCGCGAGTGAACTAAAGGAAGGGTACTATTGGATAAACACAATATCAATTAAATAAATGACATGCAGTCGGTACTTGATATAACGACTAAGCTGTTGAGTCCATTTTATGTCAACTTAGTTCATTTTCCAACCATGACTTGCACAACAGGCCAAAAGAGAAAAAAAAAAGTGAGTGAGTGACACAAATTGGGCCCTGGGTGATGAGGAGCACAAATGGGAGATCTGTACTGCGAGGTATCAGTGCTCGGTCTGCTGGGACTCCCATCATGCCTCTCAGTTCTTTGTAAACACTTTTGCTAGGTGATGCCACAAATAGCTGCTGCAACACACATACTGTACATGTGAGCAACACACTGACATGTTGCTAAATCCTGAAACTCATTACACTGCAGGATCAATCCTACCGCTCCCGCAGTCTTTTTCTGTATGACAAGCGGAGAAAAAGAAGTGGAGGTGAGTCATTATTGTGCCTGAGCCCCCCCACACCCCCCATCCCTGTCCCTGTGCCTGTCCCTATCGCATCATCCACCAAGTATTTCATCTGCCACCCACCAATATCACCCATTGATCAGCATTTCATTTGTCATAATTCAAGTATGTCTTCGACAATCTCTGCTCTCAAGTGGTAATGAAGCACTGGCACAACAAAATAGTCTCAAGAGTGCAGTGGGATGATGTTGAGATGTGCGAGCCTCCTTAAGCCTTGCATCATCTCCTTGTTACTCTCATGTTCTCATGAGAGTATGCGGCCTCATGTCTTAATTACAGAAAAAAAAAAGAGGCTCTCCTTCGATGTGCCTCTGCCGAGACGCAACCGTCTCTATGAAAAAACAAATGTTACATGACACAGGAGAGAACAGCTTCACCTCGTGCTGCAGACCTATGAATTCATTTCTCATTATAAACACACACGGTCAGAAACAAATTAGACCCTCAGTGCATCCATTTAATGCTTATTTGAGGTGAAGGAGCAGGAAAGAGACAGATGACACTATCGACCAGGGGTCGGGAACCTTTTTGACTAAGAGAGCCAAGAGACGGACAAAGACGTACAGTACCTGTATTTGTTGAGACTGTGAAAACCATTAATAAAGTCTGCGTTTAAAAAAAAATTAAACCACAGCTCTCCTTTTTTCAACAAATACATGTGAGTCTTTGTCCGTCTCTGTGCCTTCTCTTAATCCGTTCAACTGGAGAGGCGTTCATGACCGCCTCCAAAAAACGCAGTGGCATTTCCTTGATCATAGCGCCACAACTACTACGATCAGATGTCAGTAGTAGTTATTTATTCCTTTGTTGTGTATTCACAAATGATGAAATCACAATATAAATTCTGTAGGGGTGGCTATAGACTTTATTTTGTGATATCCTCGCTTGCTTTTCAGTTTTGATGTATTATTTTCAATTTTTGTAGTTTCATTGAAGTAATCAGCCTCCGAAAAACGTAATTAGTTGACGTTTTTCGGAGGCACTCTTGAACGCCTCTCGAGTCGAACGGAAGAAGGCACGGAGACGGACAAAGACGTACCTGTATTTATTGAGACTGTTTAAAAAAATGAACACTACAGCTCTCCTTTATTCAGAGCTGCAACAAAAACCTATTTAATAAAGCAGCGACACAGTTCACTGAACCAACAGCAAGTTATAACATTGGAAGCACGTCTCCAGGAAGGAGCCATCTTGGAGTCGATGTATTACCGTAATAACCAGACAAAAGACGCAAAAATACGGTATACATACATATACATATATACATATACATATATACATATACATATATATATATATATATATAGATATACAGTATATCTATCTATCTATCTATCTATCTCTCTCTATATATATATCTATCTATCTATATATATATATAAAAAAAAAAAAAATTCATGTC
>NW_017806234.1:528025-528808 GCF_001891065.2 Hippocampus comes
TGGACACGGCGGGATCCTTTCGCAGTCCTCTGCTCCCCGCAGGTCCTCCGCGTGTTCGTTTGAATTCGGGCTGAGGTGAGGTGTGAAATCAGAGGCTGGAAATGGAGAAGTTCTTGCAAGAGGCTTTATCTGAACATTCAGGGCACAAGTGTGATACAAGCAATCGCTGTGGTCAAGGCACAAATGCGCAAAGGAAACATATCTATACAAGTCTTATATGTCCTAAGCGGTGCTTAACTCCGAATGGATATCATCCTTTCGGTTTCTGAATGACCGCTCTAATGTTCTTGGCCATTTATCATTTCTGAATGGAATCATTAAATACTTTTATTTTCGAAAGGCAAAAAACATAATGGCAGTGCTTTTGATGTTGCAACATTTTCGCTTTTCTGAGAAGCCGTCTTCATAGTCTCCATTGCGAGACGAATAAAGGTTTTCTTATCTTATCTTATGCTGGCTTCCACGAAAATCCTAATTGTTTGCAGGGCCTCTTCTTTTGGTTGGAACACAGCTGCAAGCGCGAAACCAAAAGCTATCCAAGAGATGCTCTTACAGCATTGTCTGGTCTCTTTCTACACAAGTTGTTTACATTATTTAAGACAGTTCAAGTCGAGTTCACCTCATAAGGTTCAAGTGGTGGTCACATTTCAAGGTTCAAAGTAAGGTCACAATATAGTCAAAGTATGTCTGTCTGTCTGCAATAAGTAATTTAAGCTAAACATGCAAATAGATAAATGATGGCTTCAAGATATATATATATATATATATATATATATATATATA
>NW_017806234.1:531856-574760 GCF_001891065.2 Hippocampus comes
TTATTTTCAGTGTGGTCGCTACCACTGCACTGCTGAACTCTCGACGTGCCTCAGCACACTGTCACTGTCAGACGGACACAGAGAAGCTCCACCGCCTTTATTTACATGGACATGGAACACGGTAACCTTCCACACAAAATAGTTCCAAACAAGTAACAATCACGTCAGTGGCATACATCGTACTCAACAGGCTACCTGCTCTTTATTCACCAGAGGCTCATCAACCTAGTCTCTTATTTCTCTCCCGAAACAGTGTCTTTTCCCGCTTGGTGTACCTTAGCCTTCTCCGCTACGTACAATTTCTGTACATAGCTTGTAATGGAGGCTCTCACTGGCAATCCGTATTGGAGTTGTTCGATGCAATGCGAATGATTTCAGCTTGAATCTAGCTGTGGACAATGTTGACAAGCTTGCATGCAGTAGCCATACATTTAGCTATGGCTTCACAAAATTTGTTCTTCGTTGTGTTATCCATTTTCTTCGCTTTGAAATGATCCATAGCTGTCTGTCTTAGACGAGGGAGCAAAGTACTCACATCAGCTGTGTGCTTGGCCATTAAGTGGTATTTCAGATTTGACGTGCTATGATGATAGCTCAGTTTACGACCGCAAAACATACAGGTAACTTTGGTCTTGTCAGTGGAACTATCTGGCAACTTTTTAAAAGTAAACTTTCCATTCATAAACTCTTCAAGTAACCGTTTTCAGCGTCTCGCGCTGCCATGGCTGGCAAAACAGACATGGGCGTGGACCTGTGCAGCGCGCTTGTTGTTTTGTTTCCGGTTTATTTATAGAGCAACGTAACATCCGCTGTGACGTGTTGCTGCATTAATCTCGCGATAAAAAATGTAATCACGTTAAAATTGATTTCAATTAATGCCGATAATAACGCGCTAAACTGACAGCACGAATATACAGTATATATGGTATAAACTGTATTTTAGACATGGGCGTGGACCTGTGCAGCTCGCTTGTTGTTTTGTTTCCGGTTTATTTATAGAGCAACGTAACATCCGCTGTGACGTGTTGCTGCATTAATCTCGCGATAAAAAATGTAATCACGTTAAAATTGATTTCAATTAATGCCGATAATAACGCGCTAAACTGACAGCACGAATATACAGTATATATGGTATAAACTGTATTTTAAAAGTGAATTAAACAAAATGTCAGTAGAATAAGCCTCTGAATGTATTTTTTAATATAATGTTGTTTTAAAACTCACCATTAATATGAATGATTTTCCGTTCCTCACGATTGCTCACGATCCAGCAAAGCTAGCGGAATTATAGTCAGCTTGCCGGGTCCATACGCGGAGTTACTTCTGCTGGCTAGCTTGCACCTTGCTCAGTAGCTTGCACGCTTCCTTTCTTCTGTCTCTCGCGTATTTTGATGCGAACGTAGCATGTTGCGTGTCAAAATGCCGCTTTACATTCGACCGTTTCATCGATGGTATTTTGTCATTGCAAATTAGAGACGCCGCAGAACCTGTTCTCTCCGCAAAGTCGAATCCTTTGGTCCATTCGTCCTGAAGTGTGCCATACTCGTCATCTTTTTTTCTTTTCGCCATCTTATTTGTCGAAGGATTTGCTTTGCGCTAATGACCAAGCGGGCTGATTCAAAAGGGGGCGTTTACCTGTTTACGCAGCAATGACCAACGTAGGCCAGTATCATCCAATCAAAATTGCTCCTGGAGCCAACTGCAGCCCTGAACAGGACACGAGCAGTGAAAAATCAATGGATGGATTAAACAAGCGAGAATATTTTGTTTTATCTGCGTGCCAGATGCAATCATCAAAAGAGCCCCATCTGGCTCGCAAGCCATAGGTTCCCAACCCCTGCTATAGACAGATCACCTGTCTGTCACAGGACTGACACTTCGATACAGACGTGCAATTACATTGAAGCAGTGAAAGGAGGGAATTAAAAAGAATGAATGAACAGATAGTTGAAGGCTTTTCTGAAAAGAATTGTTTTTAGCAGGTCTATTGTTCGCCCATTCACGCATGCGTCATTTAAAAAAATAATAAATTTACGCACCTGGCTCATGCACTTTTAAGATGCGATGATTCTCCCATCGAGATTTCCGACACACCCGCCATGCATATTGCGTTACCTGGAATGATGTGCAGTAAATTCCATATTGATTAATTTGGAAAACGTGTCAAACTTTAAATGCGAAATGTAATCATCGTGCGGTGTATGGGCAAGGTGTGTGCAACTGGGAGAATGCTGATGTGCAGCACTTGGTCTGGGTGATGGATGGAAAAAGGTTTGACCTGGAAGGCTGGAGGTAGGGAGTTGGGGAATGATGTGCAGAAAGTTTATGTGAGCTTTACAGGTGAAATGTAACCTTTACTCAATCAAATGACAAAACTTCTCTCGCCTACTGCATCCTAACGTGTCTATAGTGTGCTTTTGTTCTCATGGTCTTAAATTCCCTGTGACTGCACCTCAATCATTTTCCTAGTGTCGGACACTTTCCAGATCTTGATGTCTTATCTGCTTTGGCCGTGGGGGCCGACAGCGAGAAATGGCAAGCAAATCTTATTTCAATGTGGCTCAACCAGGCTCAGATGGACATAAAATCTCATTTTTCTACCACTGGTGGCCTCTAGCCACTTTTAATCCAACAAGTTCCCTTCAAGTCCAGCAAGTAGTGCAAGTCCAGATATCATAGTAGATTATGCTCTGAAAGATATATGTAGACACTTCCTCTGTCAGAGTAGTGTTGTGGTTTGAATCTTTGCGAGAGAGAGGTTAGGAGGAGGATTTGTATTTTGGCGGATTTCAAAAGACTACAGAGGGTTTTCTGAGTGCGTTGGCATCACCATGCAAAGCAGTAACTTCCTGTCCATGTTGAATTCCAATCTCCCATGGTCCAAAACACATGTATTAAAATGTATTCATAGTAGGGGTGTTCGAGGTTTAAGGAAAAAAAAAAACGCTTTGAAACGGAAAATCCAGTTGGATTCAAAATGATGCGAGTGCATCAAATCAAACTGAACCAAATCCTTCCACTTGAATATATATTGATATGTGTACATATTTTATTGGAGAGGTAAAACATTGAAGGAAATGCCACATTTTGAGTATTGACAAATTCATTCATAAGCATGTCAAGGACAATAAGAAACTCATCATACCTTCTTAAAATGAGTCTATGTCAAATTGAATCGGAATCCGACTGAATCAAACCGAAGAGAATCCTTTCAATTTCAATTTGAACATCCTTGAATCGTATCGCACCCCATCTATCGAAATACGTATCAAATCGTCTTTTATTGGTAATATGTGGTTCATGAGTCGTGTCAATCCTGTGAATTTATCCCACCTCTTGTCATAAGTCACATGGGATAAACTACAAAAAAAAGCACCCGGGAGGGGATCACCTGCTCCAACTTAACAGTGTCTTGCTCCTCAGAACTGCACGGTTTAGTTAGTACAAGCGAAAAGCTTCACTTAGCAGCTGCTGCCAACGCTCAGTGACCTCTGCCAGGGGGTCCAGGGCCTTGGGGGCCCGCCTGCTGTTGCTTGCAGCATAAGATGGAGAGCACTGAGCCCTGATGAATGTTCATGCTACTCTGTTTGGCTTTCAGTCAAGTGCACAAAGCGATGCATAAGCTCTCTGTCGCTTGCTCGTGAGCAGGCACGCACATACTACAGTACATTATATACAGCATGGGTTGCTTTGCTCTTGGACAAATTTTCTGGTTCATTCATTCCTCTTAGAAGTGGCGAGGAGCACTTGTTATAAGGGGTTGCTTGTAGCAAGAATGGCAACGAGAGCCATAAAGTCATAAAAGTCTACTTGTTGTGTCACTGCTGTGTGTACACGCTTCATTTAGCCAGCAACACACTAAGATTCTCAAAGCAAATACAGGACGACAGACTCTTAAATAAGTGATTCTCTGCCACGTTTCCAGAAAACAGTGAAGTCAGAAATTTCAAGCGCCTGATGAGTAAAAGAGCAGCAGGATTCCATTCACAGTCAGTTCCAATGGTCGGGTTATGGTTTTGTGCTCTTTTCTGTCACGCAACAACCCCTATTCCAATGTATTAATGTATTTATTTAATGTTAAAAGTGAGCGATGTATAGTGGAATCTCTGTAGTCAAGCACCCCAGAGGTTGTACAATTCTGAATGTAGGATGCCACGGGAAACATCTGCATATACTTTGGACTATAGTGTCTCAGTTCTGACGTCAGCTCTGTGACTCTGACACATTTTCATGCGTTTCCTCTTTCTATGGCACTTTACCGCTTTTTAGTGAATAGACATTGTTCGCCAGCATCCTGGAACAGGACTTGCCCTGATCTTTCCTCTCCAATGGCATATTGTAAAGAAGATCTTGCAGTCTACCTGCCAATATCATGCACAGACTCCAGCGAGTATATTTCTATTTTTGCAAAGTCAAGCACAGCGTGCGCTCCGACCACCCTGATTTTAATGCACATGAGGGATGCTTTGACAACTGGCCATTGAACACACCCTTGTCACTTGATCTTTCAGCAAATGAATGAATGAATTAAAGCCGAACACAGAGGGCCGCTTGAAAGCTCATCACGTGGCCGATCGATAGGGACGAATATTCCAGTCTGACTCCACCAGCTCTGCGGCTGACGGCGGCCACTTTGAAGAATTAATTCGATTCTCAAGCAGACGTTTCAGCTGTGGCCCCGCACATGATTAGTTTTGACAAAATATTTTCTGACATGTACTCAATGTTGAACGATCTCAGACCCTGGAGCTCAGATGACATCTGCGTCCTTTAAAAGGGATTATTACGTTTGTGAGCAAAAATACTGAAGACATAATGTTCGATGGACAGGACAAGAGATGTTATAGAAAAAGCAGAGTACACACATGCAGGACATGGTGATTATTTGTGCTAGTATTTTTTTTGTCTGGTTATCGCCATACTTGTCATTTCTCATTTTGATTGTATGGTATATTCATGACCTGCCAATGTTTTTGTATTCACAGAGCTTCCTTTGCCACTGTAGGAAGGGAAGTTCGTCATAAACCGAGTATCCCTCGTACTGTTAAAATAGCTCTCTCGCCTTTATCTGGCCCACGATCACCAGGACTGAAGGGGAACATATTGTCTGGCACATGATGATTTTTCAATGACACAAGTCAGCAAGACCTGTTTGAGGCCGTTCACTCAACCTTGGTGGAAATTTATGGTCTACACCGGACCTTTCCAGTTGTCTTGGTCATGTCATGGTCACGTTCTGTGAGTGTCCAGCAGGTGGCAGAGGCATTCCCGATCTTCCTGCTGCGCACCTGTCTGGCATCACAATTTCTTGGGACTATTTCAGGACCTCATGGACCCATGTTAAGGTGTCGGATATTTTCGCCTTGCTCAAGTCATTGTTCATGTGAATTTCGTTCTCTTATTTCTCTCGTTCCATTTTTGGCTCTTGCCTAGATTTCTGTTTTCTTGTTGGTTGTTTTTGTTTTGTTTTGTTTTGTTTTTTTTTCCTTGCCTTTGCTTCTGTTCCTCGTTATTTAAGTAAATAATTCTTGGTGCATTTAAGTGTATCCATGGTTTGTTCTACATGCGATATGCTCTTTCCTGTACTTTTATTCCTAGCTATTATCGTTTGTGTTTTTTCCTTACCTTGTGCAAGCAAGCTTTTTCTCTTCTTCGCATTATTCCTGGCTTGTTGTCCAGCGTCATCATTTGTACTTTGAAGGCTTTGCACCTATTTTTTTGTCAATAAAAATTTTTTTAGATCAACTTTCCTGAGTCTACGTTTGTAGGGTTCGATTCTGTCCGGAATCTTCCGGACGCCCAACGGATAAAGGCGCAATTTTGATAGGGTACCTTTACTGGATAGTGTTAGATTGTGCATTATGTGTCAGCAGTCTCAAGGCTCACTCAACCATTAATAATATTCAAATCATTCTGGTTGATTTTGATCATTTACCAGTATTTCATTTGAATCGACATGCCAAGCCCAGCTGTATCATGATTCACACCCTCTGAACAAAAAAAAATCAGCTTTTTTAAGTGGACAATTTGTGCACCAAGTATTGTAGCTGCTACACAGCGCATTTATATGAACACAACAAGCAGGACCATGCATGTCAATCTGGTTTTGGACATACTGTCCCTTTGGCAAGATTTGAGGACTCTGATTCTATCCGCCCTCTGCAAGGCGTTTCCTCACCAGCTTATATAACATCTGTCACATCAAACTAAGCCTCTCCACACAGTGCGAGGCCTCGTAGGCAACGTAGAGACACTGGGGCCTGAGACAGCACGCAAGCATGGAAGCCACAGGTCATAGAGGGGCCTGGGATATTTTGACAGTGACGAAATGCTGGCTGGCATACAAACACCAACTGCACAGGCTCACAGGCTTTGTGTAACACTATGGGGGCATTCTACTGTGTGTCGAAGCTGAATAGAAATGATAACACATTGGAATACATAATAGTTTTGCAGTGGTCACTTAATTTATCTTTGCTATTAAAAGGTACAGTATGTTTGGGTAAAATGAAGATTTATGCTTAATGGGTTACATCATAAACGTTCCGGGATTATTCTCACAAAATATAGAAAGCGGGATATTTGGCTTTTGGGTGGAATTTCAGGAGGAGCCTAGAATGCATTTAAACCTTTACAGGTAACTTAATGTAACCTTCTCTAAGGTTAAATGGTTCAGTACTTTTTGCACAAGCTGCTGTTCTCTAACAAGGAGCTCAATGGCAAAATTCATAACTTTTCAGAACCATACTCATACAAAGAAAAATGTATTGACAAAACTCGCAAATTCCAAATACAAATACTGTCATTCAGAGGATTTACTTGCAACATGTGACATATTGTTGAAATACCAAGCATGGTGAAGTATGGTTTTATTTTTTGGGGGACTCCGAGTTTTTTCCCAATGCTGTACATCTGCTGGCAGAGGAGAATTGAGAGTAGCAAAATTGTATACTCTAAATATTAAGGTCTACATCTGTTAAAAGTGAACAGACTTCTGCATTTAAGAAACAAAATATTTTCAGGATGCTGGCACACCGCAACCTGCTACACATCAAATACATCTTTCTAATGAGCTCCCGGGCCACTTGAGTTCAAGCCAAATGAGGATGTTTCTATGGGATGAGAGACAGCTGTCAACATTCACTTGTGGGCCAATTACCGTTTATTTTGGTGGCACACTCATCTGCATCGCGTTCAACTTTTCTAAATTTTGTAACTTCAAAGACAGCGCTAGCATGGCCAACTAATTAATTCACTTCTTCAAATCATGTTGGGAATCAGTGTCTTTGTCAGAGGCTGCCTGTTAAAGCACAAACTGGTCATTGCCGGGAAAAGAATGGAATGATACAATAGATATAGTAACGTAACAATATTGTGCTTGTAGTTTGCAGTATGTGCAACAACTGCACTTCATCATACGGATGGCAGTTTCTAATAATTTGACCCCTCTCATTTGCTGTAGGCATATACAGTAACCATGCAAATAGTGTACTGTATTGAAGCTATTGAAGCTCTTAGTGTGCTCTAAACTGGTTCAACACCAGTGCAAAGTACAACCACAATGCAGTGTTACAAGTAGTAGTCCTCTAGTCTGAAAGTTAAAAAACTATTTGATTTGAAAAATATGGTAGCCCACTTGATTTCATTGTTCAATGTGTAGTGAAGTTAAAGTGAAAATGTAAACAACGTGCAAAACATGCAAACGCATTTCCTCACTGTCAAAGAAGCCAGCTAGTGGTTGTCATGCAACTGGTGTGTTAGAAGATCAAAAGACTCCTTACCGGTTGACATTTCTCATATTTACTGAGAAATATGGTTGTCTGCAATTGTAGTATGGTATGAGGAATCCTCCCTCCATCAAGATGGGGAGCGTCTTTACTTCCTTCCCACGTGACATTCTGGGTGATGAGTTCGGGTCTTTCTGCAACTACGACGTTGTTTGCGAAGTTATTTGTAACGGCTATCTTTAGCATAGGTTAGTACACATGCTCTACTAGAAATAGGTGCGCACACGACAAGGTGGAAATTGCTTTTCCAGTTCAACCAATCACGTCATTAACCCCGCCCACCACCTCAGCAAATGACATACGGTGCTGTTTTCATCTTAAATTTCATGACTTTTACTGCACGTTGGAGGAAGTTGCAACCTAAATCAGTCCAAATGAATAATTCAGTGACTACTGTCAGTACAATATTTAAATGTATCTCAAACATCATCCAAATGTTTTTTCTAACATGGTGGGACTCCAACCACGAGGTAAAAAAAATGGTTATCTTGGTTATCTTATTGTTTCAAATAGGACAATAAATCAGTTTGCATAATAGCTGAGCCTGAACTTGTCAAATAAAAATGACAGAATCAATAACAAGAACAGCAAACATGTAGGACCTGACTCAAGCGCATTTTATTGAACATTTATAACTGTTAAAAACATGTATAAAATTGGTCCTGTTTCAGAAACAAGGCACGCATAGTCAAAGTCAATGTTCAGTGTTCATGTCATTATTAGCATTTATCATATACGTATCATCAGCACGTTCCATCTCAGTATGTCTATAATCAAGCATTCACTAATATAAAAACATGTTCCAATGGGTTATTTTTTTTTCCCCCACAGAGGTTAAAATTTTATTCCGAGCAGCAAGACAATATTCATGCAACGATGGGAGTGGAGGGGAAGATGAGAGCTGACGGGCTGGTGGGTCTTCAATAGTAGGTCTCTTGTTCCACCCAACCTGGAAACACAGGGGGATGACATATTACAGAAACAAATTGGGTTGCAATGCCATTACTTCCCACCTGTTCACTGAGGAGGAAGTTTAAAGCTGAAGTGAAGAGTTTCTTTCACTTAACACAAGTTTGTAATAGAGGGAAGGCAAGAGAGCAGGACGCTGTTGCAACACAAGATAATAAAAGCATGGTGCTTGAGCTCACCTCCGGGGCAGCGTCTGATGATCAGCTTGCGGATTTCATCATAGATAAAGATGAGCAGGGAATATGGGAATGCGCAGAACCACCAGTTGGCCCTGGAAAAACACATGCACGTACATACAAGGAAATTAGATATTGCGCTGCGAGGCGGGACGGTCATGTGACCTTCTGGCATCCCACTCACCTGAGAGGGTACATTCTTAGGGCGACGTCCATGCCAGGGCAGTAGGAGAGGAAAGCAGCCAGGGCAGTCTCCTCAAACAGCCCAAAGATCAAGATCTTGTTCCTGCATAATGAATATGATATTTCACTCATAAAAGTAGCCATGCAATCCTAAAACTAGAGGTGTCAAATTATCGCGTTAATTGCGATTAATGAATTACATCACGTTTAGCGTGTTACTTTTTTTAATCGCGTTAATCTAAATTTTAATCTCTGCCTTTATTGTTTCTGTAGGTGGGTTGCTTTGTTCTAATAGCCCTTTTTATGTGTTAGCTTTCCCCTGTTCGAGTTGTTGAGGGTGGGGAAACAACTGTCAGTCACAGCCTGAAGCGGACATTGATTGGCCACCATTACGTTGGGGCTTGTTGAGCCCAAGCTGATAGGCTCCCATTGGAGTTGGGCGGGTTTAGTAAGCAGTGGTGAGGAGTGGAGAGGTGAAAATGGAGCAGCATATGAGAGTTCTCAGCACAATGAATGGAAAATTTACATTCCAAAAACGCCCTGACGACACAACTGATAAAGGTAGAGTGTTATGCCTAATTTGAAAGAAGGAGTTTGCTTACCACCGAAGCAGCTCAAATTTAGCCATCCTTCATCAATGCAAAGCACCCAGTTGCGAGTGCAGCCACAGCTAACATTAGCACCGAAAACATTCGCAATATAGTGAGCGAGCCATACATAGCAACTCGAGAACATCCCACGTATGAAGCATAGTTGATGTGTCCTCTGTTGACTACCAGAAGTGATTGATGTTTATTTCAGCACTTTTAGTTTGTCATGATGAACGGTGTTATTTCTGAAGTTCTAATTTACAGCACTGTGATTTAACGGTCTGTTTTATTTATTGTTTATTATCTGAAGCAAGTTCAGTATTGAGTACTTGTATTACTCAGAAAATTGTTCTGTTTTTGATATGTTAACCTAAGCACTTTCTAAGAACCTGATTTTCTATTTTATTTTTATTTTGTAATTCTTTTGAGATTTGCAAAAAAACAGTGATATTCACCCTCGTGGATGAAACTAAAGGTCGCAGGTAGGACTTTGACTCGTCTCAAATAAAGTAGAAAGTAAATGTCTAGGACTGCATCTGTCAAAGTCTGCTGAAAAACAATAAAAGACTTTATAATGCCACTTTTTCTTTTATCTTTTGAGCTGCCTCTATAATGTAACACATGCAAAATGAAAATAGGGGTTTTCTCAGTAATTTTTTGATGAGATTAAAATATAGATAATTGGATTAATTAATTACAGATCTAATTAATTAATCACATGATTTTTTTTTTAATCGCCTGACAGCACTACCTAAAACAATATATTTTAAGGCGAAACGGTTTTAATATAATTCTGTTCAGTTTGGGACGATCAATTCGATGCGGCGTGGAAACGATCCAATATTTAAAGGTGATGATTTTCCACTGACCTCATGCCCTGCTGGAAGACAGAGTTCCTCCTGGTCTTGCAGATGATCAGATCAGCCCACTGGACAATGACAATGCTGGCAAAGAATGCCGTATGGCACGTGAACTCGACGATCTTTCTCTGCTCATAAGTCTGCACACACAAACAGGCAGCAAAATGAAGACCCGCAATGTTGAAAGACTCCGTGTGAATGTGATTGTACTGACCCATTGCTGCCCGTAACTGTCCTCCAGATCATTGCAGTACTTGTTGTCCCAAGACACACGGATGCCCAACAATGTCCGGGGCAGAAAGCCGTTCTCAGCCAAGATCACGAAATAGGTAAAGAAGCCGGCAAGAGCCTGGATCATGCCTGCAAGCAGCAACGTGATTTGATAACCAACATTACACCATCATGTTGTCAGCAGGAAAATAGTTTAAAAATTTCTGATGACAACGGATCTTGAGACTAAATTCCAGATCAATACGTGATTCCATTAACTGATTAGTCTGGAGGTCCTTATGACAAATTAAGACAAAACATCTGTCAATCTACAAATAACTGAGTCAATGGATGCATTACGAAATTACCTTGAAAAAAAAAAAATCGTAAATTCTCCAGTGTGAGAAATTATGAGACACAGTGGAGTGCAGTTAAAAATATTTTGTTTTCACATGAAAACACACTTTTAATTCATTATTTTCAGAGAAGTGAGATAGGGAAGCAATTTGTTAAGGCCTATTGCATGTTTGCATTTCGTTCTTTTGTTGTTGAGTGAAGGCCACATTAACAAGGTTGAACCTAATCCTGGCTTCATTATGAAAAAGAACACCGAGTTGTCATCACTCAAACACATGGTTTCTCTATCAGTGTGGGCCTATTTCTGGTGTATGTTTCTTTTCTATTTATTTTAGAAGACCTAGATACCAACCCACCAGAAAAATCTAGCAAGGACATAAAGAGCCCAATGTTTGGTTTAAAATTTACCGATTTGTCCATAGGCAATGCTGATGAGCCTCTCATTGACCAGTTTGTCTGTTTTGGGGTTTCGAGGCTGTCTCTTCATGATGTCGCTCTCAGCTGCTTCATAAGCCAATGAGATGGCAGGAACCTGAAAGGCAGCACATGACTATTTAGCGATGCACAGACACAACTCGAACACACAAAAGCAACTTGAAAAGAGGTCATACACGCACCATGTCAGTTCCCAGGTCGATACAAAGGATGGTGACGGTACCCAGAGGCAAGGGGATGCTCGCAATAATGAAGAGGAGGAAGGGGGTGATCTCAGGAATGTTACTGGTTAGAGTATAAGCGATGGACTTCTTCAAGTTGTCAAAGATCAAACGCCCTGATTAGTAGGACAAGCATACATAAATGGTGTTTAAAAAACATGTTCCGCCCAGACAGCTAAGAGGCACCACATTACCTTCTTCGACTCCAGTAACAATAGAAGCAAAGTTGTCATCCAGCAGGATCATGTCAGCCGCCTGCTTGGAGACGTCAGATCCAGCAATCCCCATAGCGACACCTATGTCAGCCTTCTTCAGCGCTGGAGAGTCATTGACGCCATCACCAGTCACGGCAACAATGGCTCCCTGGATGGTGAGGAAATTAAAAAGCGTTGAGGGAAAATGACCAATAAAGATTTTGCACAATGATGCACAAAGTAGTGCATTATGCACCTGTCGCTGGCAGCCTTCCACAATGATAAGTTTCTGCTGCGGAGAGGTTCTGGCAAAGACAATCTCAGTGTGGTACTTCAGAATGTCATCAAGCTGCTCTGAGGTCAAGTCCTTAAGGTCTCCACCATGGACAACACAGGCTTTAGCATCCCTGCAGCAAAATTTTGGTCACTTTAACTTCAAGTGCTACATGCACCAAAACTGGGTTTGCATGGAACTAAAATATAATAAAGCTATTGTGAGTGAGTGGGCATTGGGCCCAGATTATGATCTTCTAGCTCTACAAGTGATCAAAACTATCATGCAGCTGCTTTTTCCGCACCAAGTACCTCGGGTTGACTTCATTGATTGGGATGTTGAGACGTGCAGCAATATCCTCAACGGTCTCATTCCCTTCAGAAATAATGCCAACGCCCTTAGCGATGGCCTTAGCTGTGATTGGATGATCCCCCGTCACCATGATCACCTCAAAGATAAAGTGTTGTTTGAATTTTTGCGAATGTGAAACAAAAAGGCTTTATTCACCAGCAGCAATTGGGCAGCAAAAGCATACCTTGATCCCAGCGCTCCTGCATTTGCCGACGGCATCGGGCACAGCTGCTCGAGGAGGGTCTATCATGGACATTAGGCCAATGAAGCACAGGTTCTCAGTGGGAAAGTTCACTTCATCAGTGTCGAAAGCAAAGCCTTCTGGGAACTGGTCATCGGGCAAATTGAAATGACAAAAACCTAAAATAGAAACAATTTTTAAAAAATGCTCATGAGTCTTTCAACTGCATGATGAGCGATGCTGCTGACCAAACTTCCACTAATCCTTACCGAGCACTCTCTCTCCCAAACCTCCCAATTCGAGGTAGGCGTTTTGGAAGGCATCCTTCATCTCATCATCCAGAGGCTGCTCTTTGCCCTGGATCATGATGGAAGAGCAACGGTCCAAAATCCTCTCAGGGGCACCTTTCATAACCAGCAGATGGTTGGACTCCCTTTCGGTCGATGAATTCTTGTGAATCGAAAGCTGGGAAACAAAGGTTTTACCAGTTAGGTTCTTGTGAATTCTAACCGTTATTCTTTTCTGGCTTCCAAACCGAAACCCAACAATACCTGGTACTTGTTGGTAGAGTTGAAAGGTATCTCTGCAATTTTGCTACTTTTCTCCCTCATTTCTTGGACTGATCCACAGCACAGCTCAATACATTTCAGAAGGGCAGACTCTGAAGCATCACCAGCTACATCTCTCTGGAGGAGAAAATCTTCCGTTAGCCCAAAGCGCAAGCCTTTCAGTTTGGCTTCAGAAAGGGTAAACTTAGCATGCATCATCTATGTCCAAAAAGAAAGGAAATTGCCAAAGCACAAAGATGCTTATTTCTTTTCTCTCATACACGCCAGAGAGGATAAAAGGAGCTTATAAAAAACAACAACCAAAAAAAAAAACAATTTTAGATGATAGATGTCGGTTATAAGTGAAGCCAAAAAACAATTGGCAAGACCATTATTTATTTATAATGATTATTTTTTTTTTATTTATTACACAAAGTCGGCTATGCTGCATTTCTAAATAATTCTCTCAGAATTGGCATCAAAATAAAAGAAGAAAGCGACAGATACTTGTTGCGTAAGATAATTATATCCCCAATGAATAGGCATCACTCATTGGCACGTTGCCACTATAAGAGAGAAAACAATTCAATCCTACCTTTAGGATGGGAACGTTGGTCTGCTCTGCCAGGAAGACAGCACGGTTACAGAGTCCAGCAATTCTGGCCAGGGCAGCCCAAGTGGCAGAGCTCTTGTCAAAGGATGTCCCGCTCTGGTTCTCAGTTGTGTCTGCCTCGTGGATCTGGTTATCAAACCACATGTGGGCAACGGTCATCCTGTTTTGGGTCAAGGTGCCAGTCTTGTCTGAGCAGATGGTGGAGGTGGAGCCCAGCGTCTCAACAGCTTCCAGATTTTTTACCAAGCAGTTCTTCTTGGCCATACGTTTGGCAGTCAGAGTTAGACACACCTGGACAAGAGAGGCCTCTTAGACACTGAGAACCCACTGAAATTGAGCGAAGGCTGAGGACTCACAGTGACGGTCGCCAAGAGACCCTCGGGCACATTGGCAACGATAATGCCAATGAGGAAGATGACAGCCTCCAACCATGAGTACCCAAGAATGAGAGACAGGACAAAGAAGGACACACCCAGAAAGACTGCTACACCAGTGATAATATGGATGAAGTGCTCAATCTCGATGGAGATGGGAGTGCGCCCAACTTCAAGTCCTGAGGCAAGCGTGGCAATACGACCCATGACGGTCCGGTCACCAGTGCTGATCACAATGCCTCGGGCAGTTCCTGTCGGGAACAAATCCATGGTCACAACGTTCACAATACCACGGTTTGTTCCTCAAATCGGGGCGTCCCTGTCCTCAGCTGCTTGACATAACCTTCCTTCATACCTTCAACACAGTTGGTGGAGAAAAAAGCAATGTTCCTGGTTTCTAAGGGGTTGTCGTTGGAGAAATCGGGAGTACGCGTCTGCGGCTCAGATTCACCCGTCAGAGAGGAGTTGTCCACCTGAGAATTGTCACATTGCCTGTGAATGAGGAGATAGTTCCACCCTTCTGTTGTGCAAAGACCTTCTCTTCTGTCTTTTTACCTTGCAGCCATGGGCAGAAATGATTCGCAGGTCAGCGGGGATCCGGTCACCGCCTTTTACCTCTACTAAATCCCCGACTACGACATCCTCTGCGTTAATGCTCTTCTTTTCACCATCACGGACAACCAGCGCTTGCTATGAGCAGATGGATGCAGTCACTTTTGACAGGCATGCACAATTTAACAGAGACCATGCTATACATAATATGACAACCAAAAGATGGAAAAGGGCACCTGTGGGACGAGGTTTTTGAAGGAATCCATGATCTTTGAGCTTTTGGCCTCTTGATAGTAGGAGAAGCAACCAGTGATGATGACAACAGCGGAGAGCACAACACCCAAGTACAACTGCAAAACAAACGTGACATTTAGACCTCCACATGCCATCAATCATCATTTCCAACAAAAATATAAATGCTTTACTATGGTTGAGGAACATTACATTATCATTGGCTGGGTCATGCTCCATGGCAGCCTGGATACCATAGGCCAGGAAACAGAGGATGGCCCCGGTCCATAGGAGCATGGAGAAACCTCCAAACATCTGCATGAAGCCAATTGATTAAAAGGAAAAAAATATATATCGATATATTGGGATTATTTTTTAACAAAACTAGAACGTAAAGAGTTGGGAGCAAGCTGTTACCTGTTTGCAGAACTTGACCCACTCTGGGGTGGTGGGGGGAGGGGTGAGGGCGTTGGGCCCATCTCGGGCCAGGTTCTCAGCCGCCTTGTCGTTAGTCAAACCCTAACATGGTACGAAGAGGAGTCACTTAAAAGGCCAAAGAACTGCTGCGCTTCATCACGTCAGATAAACAACCAAAAAGAACTGCAACTGTTCTCCAGCTCATTGTGAATATACAAATGCACTGCCACATATTTACGTCCGGGGAGACCAAAGATGATTTACCTTGGAACAGAAAAAGGCTCATCCCCTTCATCGGCACAGAGAAGAATGTGGAGGGAGGTGATAAAGTACGGTCGTCAAAAAATCAGGACACAGTAGGCTTCTGTGGCTAATGAATTATTCATTCATTCATTACCACTGCACACATGCAGTGCTCGAAGATGCCACATTTAAAGGCACCGATTAACAATTCTCCTTGATCTTGACTGCATGACCGGGAGCACATTTGCATGAACAAAAGCTTTAGCTGGGGCCCGCACAATTTGACAGGATGCTAGTCAGGATTCACCAAAGCAAATTGTCCCAAATATAAAATACATTTTATATTAACAATGCATAATAAGTACCGGTATTTATTTTATGCTAGAAGCATGCCAACCAGGTGTCAACAAAGTCAATGCAACTCATTGAAGTATTATTTATTTTTATGGCTCCCACACAATGCGCGATGCTTCCAAATCCAACCAGGACCACACTATCACAAAATATGACTGTTGGCCCCTCCCCCCAACACATTGGGCAATCTAGCAGGACTCCTTTGCAATGTGAACTGTGCCACCCTGTATCGTGTTCTGAGGCTCCTCGTGTACGCATGTTGTTTTTAATCCATAAAACGATGGCATATCAGTCAAGGAAAACGTAGGTTGCTACAAAGAGAAGACATGTGCAAGAATAAAGACAAAAAAATGGAGACGTATTGAAAGGCGGTTACCTCTCCCATTCAATTGAATGTCACGAACGTGATGCGTTCACCACTCACGTACATTTTTTCTCACAAGCGTCACCATTTTATCCACAGGTATATATGAAATTTATAAATATGGTTAAGTACTGTTGTAAAACAATATGTGTACGGTATATAATCTATTTCTATTGATTGGCAGCAGATGGAGGGTGGCTGTGTCTCACTCGCTGATAACCCAGAAAAGTGCATGCATGTTCAGTTAAGTCGCGCCGCATCGCTCACTGTGCGGCCCTTAAAGGTGAAGGACCCTTCAGCAATAAACCAATTTTAAAAAGGTCCACTTGTCACCATTCTTCAACCGTCTCCTTCACACGGCTTCCCCTTAACCTTAGTTGTAAGGAGCGCTATCTGCTGCTGTTCAGCTGAGTCCTTTGCAGCACATTCAGTTGTGGTACATATTAATTACCTTGAAGCACACTGCAGTGAAAAAGGTGCAACTTGCAACAAACATGTCTAAGAGGTGAAAGGTGGGGCTTCTCACATTGCTCAAATCTGTTCCATATTTGCGATTCAGCTCATCCAGAGTCAGCTTGTGATCATCCTACAAAGATACACAGAGAAAATAGGACTTAAATACCAAATGCTGCATCTATGACACATTACGATATGTTACAGGTGCATCTCGTTGTGAGCCTGCAAACTGAAGCATGCTACCGTGATGTACATAGGAAGTGTGGATGGTCAATGTGTTGTACAATAGACAGTCATCACGGCTACTGGCTTCCAATGCACGAGCCACTAATCACACTTCAGGTGTGTCAGCTGATTTACAACGTCACTGGCTCAGCGCAAGACTGTAGGCCGTCATTTGAGTTCAAGGTAAACACAACCAACGAACCAGCCAACACCACCAAGTGCCCAGTCATTCCTTGGGTCAATCACACACTCACCATGTCCACTTCCTTTTTGAGTTCATCCATGTCTTTCTCTTTCTTCTTCCCTTTTCCCTTCTTTTTGCCTCCCTGCTCAGAAGTGGCCGCCAGCTCATACTGCTCTCGTCCTTCCTGGAAATACAAAGGGGCAGTGGAAAAAAAACAAAAAAAAAAGTGTAATTCAACCAACTTGCAATTTTGCAGTGCACATGCAAAAAATACTGACATTTTTTGTGGAACGAAACTTGATGACGCGGGCATGAGCCTGCGGTACATGCATGGTGGTGTCACCAGGTTTAGAAGTTCGATTAAAGGGATGCTTTCCAGTAGCTGCTAAGTAGTATCATGACAAGAGAAACTCAATTAGCAGTTAAGACTCATCTATAATTCAAAGCCGCACAGGGATGAGAGGTGCTAGCATATTGGCGGAGAGGTGCATGTGACTACCAATGAGCCATTTGTCCACGGTCAGGGATACATAGTGAAACAGTCGCCTTTGTTGTGATATTTTATACCCAGGTTCACTGTTTTCACACTGAATCCTGTACACATCCTTGGTCATGGAAATATGCAAACTAATAATGTTTCTAAAAGTTTCCCAGGGAGTTGCTGGAACAGAGTGCTTGATCTCAGCACATGTTATTGTTGCATGAAACCCCCCACCCCGGTCAGCTAAGCTGGGAAAACACTGGTTCGGCATCGCACCGGTCAGATCTTAGCCTCTGGACACCCAAGGGCCCCCGGGGGCCATCTGGCTTTCGACAAATTATTCCAAAACAGTTCAGAGGCTGAAGCTGCTAAGCGGCCGATTTTAAACAGGTTGGACATGTAACTTTCCCTCGCCCCCACAATAAAATCAAAAATAATTGTAGTTACTGATGTTTGGAAATATATGTCCTATGATCATTCTGTAACATTTCCCTTTGACAGCGTTGAACTTAATTTTCATCGTGGGCCAAGTCAGAGGCCCTTCGTGCCTGAAAGTTATGTCAAATAATACCTTATTTATATTATCATGTGTCCATAATTGCCCCTACATTTCATTTATATATATTGTACATTCCTAACAACAAATTTAAATTACAATTAGAAGACATGGAATATAAACACCAATGTTTAATTAGGTCAATGTTTATACTGAAAACAATTCTTGTAAGGTCAGTAAAAAGGGAACAATAACTGTAATTTTGAAACAGATTATCTGCCCAAGTAAAAAGGAATATGAAGTCAAACAACATTGCCTTAGTGGGCCATAATAAATTGTGTGGCAAGCTAAGAATGCCCTCTGGCCATGAGTTTGACACCACTGTATGCGCTGGATGAATGCCTTATGATGAAGTGTTTATTTAAAAACGATGTGAAAAATGTCATTGTATTACATTTGGGCAAGTGTCAGGGAATAAAACGGCTGAGTGAGATCACACTAGTTTGAGAGTTTTGAGTCAAATTACAAGATAAACTTGGGACGAAAGACGGAAAAGAGCACTACCTCAAAAGAAATCGCACATCTTAACACTTTTTGCTGGCAGAATTCCGATGGACAGACCCGCTTGGCATCAGATACCCGAGCTGCTCATTCAGCTGTGCTGAACAATGTGCGCAAACACACACGCACACACACACACACACACACACACACACACACACACACACACACACACACACTCCTGGGACTTTGCCCGGTTGCTACCGGTGACCAAAGCCACACCTCTGGAGATATGTGAATGGACAGTCAGTCACATGTTTTAACCCCCCCCCCCTTCACTTCCCCTCAGCCACCAAGTATAAACGGTGAGAAGACAAGTGCATTCAGTTTTAACACCCGTCTCACGTCCTGTGCGACTTTCAGTCCTCGGCATCCAAAACAAAAGACACCAGATGAATCAATGGCACTTCTTGTTGCGAAAGGGCAGCAAGCGTGATGGGAATGAGATTTACACAGCCCAGCCTTCAAACCTGCGACAATCTGAAAAGCATATGTGAAGGAGCTCGCACATGGATCTTGGAAAGGAACCTGACGTCCAAAATCTGCTGGCCATCAGCTGACATTTCATGAACTGAAAAGTAAATGAGTACAAATGACGTCAATAAATAACAGTCCCGTTTTTCCCACGCTCTCTCCTACTGCTTCTCGCTCTCTTTCACCAAGTGAAACCAGAGGGGGAAAAAATTCCTGAGAGAGATGCAAAGTGAGAGCGGCACGGCACGTAGGACACAGCGGAAACGGGACGGGGAGTGTGTGGACCGTCACATATGAGAGGCGGCATTTGACAAAAAAATTGGGATGAACGGAAAGAATGTAAGACCCCCGGAGAGAAGTGTGTGTGTGTGTGTGTGTGTGTGTGTGTGTGTGTGTGTGTGTGTGTGTGTGTGTGTGTGTGTGTGTGGATTGAGGTGGATTGAGTGGATGATCAGGTAGAAGGAGAATGGACATAAAGATGTAGTCAGTGTGCATCTTGAGGGGAGAATATATGCCGGTTCAGTAGAAAAACAACATGTGCACGGCCCTCAAATGGAAGATAATGTCTCCAGATTGAATCAAATCTGTCCCTTTTCAGTCTAATAACATTAAAAGATCTTTGACTTACAAGAGCCTAAAAACACGGCATTAAATAAAGTGAGCAGAGTCTCGATGTGAGACACTCCACTTGGATTAACTTGGCTGTCAGCCCTTCCACCAACCTGGAGTTGAAATGGATGTACTATTTTCTGCAGTTTATTTGTTGGACTTTGGGTCCATTCATCCAGATAATTACATCCAAGGTCAGAGGTTACTGATGTTGACTCATAAACTCTCTCCTTGTCGATGGGCTGCAATACGATAGTCAAGCTTTCAGCAATCCTCAATTGATTATTTCGAAGGCTCTCGATCACCACATACTGTGTATCGATAATGCTGTACATGTTTTTGATGGTGAATATGACATGTCCACAAAACAAACAACAGCTAGTCCAGACAATCAGTTGACAGAGGATGACATACGGGCACCCTGTACTTGCAGCTTGGTGCAACAGAGGGCAGTAATGCATTCAATACCTGGAACGAGTGACTTTTGTTTTATTTACTGTGCGACTAATTCTTGGTAAGAAATCACTTTTAAAATTTTTTTCAAACATTCTTTCTGACCTGACAGGAGAAATGACCTTTGGACAAAAAAATTAATTAATCAGCCATCGCTTGTGCCTCTAATTATATATATATAAGAAACCACTGTTTACAAGGAAAAACTACAAATCAAAAACTTGTTGACACAGAAAAGCACTCAATTCATAATGAAGTCTAACTACAGCACTTAATCTTATCAGTTTTAATTGTTATTTTTTACGAGGCCGCAGGGATGTGGCTGTGATTGGGTGACAAACTTCATCAAGTCATGCCTTCCATCTTATTGGTTGTTTTTCTTCAGGCGTGGTGGTTTCTTGCAAATCCAAGTAGAGGCACAAGATGGGGCCTCAAAGGTCAGATTTTTTTTCACAAATCATAATCATCATGAATTACTATCAAGTCACAATGACTATTTTAACATATAACTTTGGGGGTGGGGGATGGGGGGATTTAAAAACTCCCTTTAATATTGCATTTTTCCCGAGCAGTTTCTAATCAATTCGATGACACTGCTGTGATGAAATCCCTGCACTGCTCTCAGACATACGGGCTGTGTTTGCATACTATGTAGGACATTCTGTGATGTGGTAACCGTGTGTAGTTCATTGCATTTCAGCTGGGTGGACACTTCTCAGCATTTTTAAGACAATACTTCTTCCTTGACAAGTTATCTACACTGTACACGTGACTAGTGTTGTTGCCATCACAAATAACCGGACAAACTTCTACAGTGCGCAATCCAAGGAAGAGCAGACATCCTTCTGGATCAGTCAGAGGCGGCAATGCGGCAACTGGTTGTCTTCTTACATCACACACCGCCCTCCCTCATCACCTCCTTCTCAGCTCATTTGCTCAGTTTGTTTATTGCAACTTGAGACAGATGTGGGAAGCGCGAGAAAATGCGAAGAGGAGTATCAGTCTCCAACATAAAGAGGGCCTAGAAACAACAATCATCTTGCTCTGACCACCCGCCTCCTCACGTCAGGAAAGCTGTGTGGTGACGGCTATCATCTCTTCCACGTGTGGCGATTTGAAAGTAGCGAGGGGAAGAGACTGTGGGTGTCAAGATGGGGGCAGGGTATGCCTCTCACCAGCTATGGGAAAAAAAGGAAAATACGGGCAGCTATTGGCCGAGATGCGGCGCGATCACAGATTTGCAGGAGCATCATGGTATGAGACCAGGCAGAAGAAAAGGGAGGCGGGGGGCTTAAAGGGGGTAATCTGGTCGACGTCTCCCCTTGTTCTCTCTCCTCGAGCAGCTCCATATCCCTGGGGTTGGAGGCTGAATCCATAATGGGCGTTTGTGGTGTGCAGCATGGTGGGGTGTAGCAGCTCCTGACACTTCACAAACCAACTTCACCAAAACAATTTTAGTGGTGACCTAACAGGTAGACACAATCCATGCTTCATTCTCTGTGAAAATCATACCACGACGAATGTGAGCACATTAATGTTAAATTAAAGCGTAAAAGCTCGCATGGCACCTCAAATCCTCTGAAACGATATCAAATATGCCGAATTTATTTGCGCCCAACGTCATTGTGTGATGATGTGCACTTGACAAGTAGCTCCCAACAAGGTGTGCAGATAGGACTTTCGATCAAGTTGTGCAATGAAAGCGCTCGACCTCCGTTGCGTACATCCCTCTCACCAGACCCACAGCTGCGCCGAAATCTGCCAAACGTGCAACACTCCAATTACGGGGTGATCAAAAACTGCTTATGCGTGGCAGTGTGAGAGCCAAACTTGACCAGCATCAGCATCAGCATTCAGCCACATCCCATTATGCAACATGCCCGCTTCGTGATGCAAACTTATGTTAAACGCTGTGAGGCGACCAAAACAACACGGAAGTGTTTGGACACAAAAATCAACAGGGTCGTCGCTCGACGAATGGCAACATCAGCATGGATCCATCGTTTTTTAGACTCGAGGGGTGGGGGGGGTTATACTGTACTTACTCCTCTTCCCATGGCTGATGAGGCGACTCTTCCTTCTTAAATAGAAAATTCACACGGAGAAATCCAACTTCAACCAAAATATAACAAAACACAATCAAATGATTTTTTTATAAGCAGGGCGTGCCGCCGTCCTTTTTTCTGTGTAACTTTTTAGCCCAAGTGATCAGCACGTGTCGCCCCTCTCCGAGAGCTCGAAAGCGGCCGCGCAGTGTCCCATACTTATAGACGGCGTTCCTTCCATTGTGACGTCACACTACTTGCCATGACAACCCCACGGATGAGGGCGGGGCGTCCTCATTTATTGGGCGTTTTTCTTGCTCTAATCTCTCCATCCATATCCCTCTTTTCGGCTTGCCTTGCAACTCAGAATAGACCTTATTCATCATGGATGAGGAAGACAATACACTGAAGTGGCAGCAATTTACATTTTTTTTCTCCATGTATTTGCACACATACGTATGTTGAGAATCATCTTGTGTGAGAGTACCACATACACTGATTCATCCACACGCTACAAGCTTGACAGCTGGTGTGCATGGTGCTTTGCGTGCAGCCAGCTTGCTTGTTTCCAAATTCTCATTCACACGTTGATGAGCAATTTTCTCTTGTGTGGCAAAAAAAAAAAAAAAAAGTGTCATCAAATGGAATTTGTCATACACACACACAGGCCCCTTTTGGCTGTGGGGCCCACTTGGCATATCCACGCCTCTTCTCCCCTGACAAGTGGAGCCCCTGCTCATTGTTTCTTCAAACACATTTCTCTGGCTTGCTGCTGCCACTGGGAGAACTGTGCTGGCTCCACGATGCTGAGTGCACTCTGTCACCTTTGCAGAGAGGCAAGGTTGGAGGTTGAAAGACACTGTAGCTATAGCTGACAGGCCAAGCAGAGCCTCGGGGCCCATTTCCACTATGGAGTATGTTGCTGAGAGGTAAATTCTCTGTGGACTTACAATAAAGCTTGGGACACTTCAACCTTAAAACTTTCAATGCATTTTCTGTGGATGCGTCGCAAATCGGCAAACAAAATTCCAGGTGGACTTAATGCACAGATGGGCGCACAGCAGCAGCTCAGTGCTTGAGCACGTGCATGCAAGCGTGTTTGTGAGCTGTATTTTTGTTTTGCATTCATATCCCCGCATGTGCAATCAGTGTCGCTTGCGTGTTGCCAGTTTTGCTCTATAAATAGCATCGATTTTATTTAGGTGTTAGAGAGAGAGTCTGAAGGGGGCGTCTCAAATGAGTTGCCATAGCAACAGGCACGTTCTGGTGCTTGTGAACGGAGGATGAAGGCATGATATGTCTCTCTCTCTCTCTCTCTCTCTCTCTCTCTCTCTCTCTCTCTCTCTCTCTCTCTCTCTCTCTCTCTCTCTCTCTGTCTCTCTTTCTCTCTCTCTCTCCACCCCCCATAGTTGAATTGTGCACTGGCATGAGCAGTTGTATGAAATATTTTAAGCAAAGCATCGATGAAAACACATTCACAGCCAAAATAAGGCCATTATTTTCTTTCATCTTCTCTTTCTTGTGTTTTCTTTTTTTTTTTTTTTTTTAATGGCACAGACTCATCTCTTGGCCTGCTAAAATGCTGCCTCAGGAGGATGTCTGACACAACTAGGCATCAACGCAGACGCTGAAGTCTCCTGCTATTCAAGTATCACGTATCAAGTACAACTTTATTGTCAAATGTGCTGTACAGCACAGATGAAATTTCTCTCAAAACAACATAAAACAAGAGGAGCCGCTGCGGGTTCCCGCGCCACCATCAAAAGAAAAGTTAATATAAAATGACAAAATAATACAAGACAACACATTAGGCACAGACAATCGTGCAATCTTAACCACTTTCTTGCATGTGTGGACTAGATGTGGATTGTTTTTCAGCATTTTTTGACGACGACATTCATCAAGGAGGAGAGTCTGTGCTTGTTGGTTGCACCTTCTCGGCAGCACGGGTATACCAGCACTGTTTTAGATTGGGAGGAATGTCGGTCCCATTTGACTGTCATTGCTGAACAGCTTCGCTTGTGTTTTTTTGCGCCTGTAATGGGCAGCATTTTTCACAGCCCCGCTTTGTTCAGCGGAGAGGTCGGTGCTGTTGGACAGTCTGCAGCTGGATGGATGCATGGCTTGAGGAGCCGACGATGAGAAGAAAGGACCGTCAGCGCAGAGCACCGATGCGTATGTGGAACTGGGAGTCGCGCCTTGGAATTGAAGCGGATTACGTGGGACAGGAAATGTGAGCCAATCACTTTTCGTCAATGGACGCTACAGCTTCGTGTTTGCTTTCAAAACTTAGCTAGTAGCAGACGTGTGCACATTTTCAGCATGACGCCCCTGATCCACTGGTGAAAGGACACTTGGATCCTCTCCTCTTTCATCTATAACTGCTTCGTACAACAAAGAGGATGCAGAAAAGTGGTTAAGATTGACTGTCTGTGTCTTATGTGTTGTGTTGTAATATATATACAATATATGTAAAAAGTGAGTGTGAACCTACACAGGAGGAGTGAAGGGTCCTTAATGATGACAAAGGTAAACACAGAGGTGATAGCTTGAGTTCACTTAGGGTCTCGTTGAATGAATGCTCAACAGTGTGACCCTTTGCAAACACCGGCTCTTGAGATAATGGACACACACACACACACACACACACACACGCACACGCACACACACACACGCACATGCATTGACACACACGCACATGCATTGACACACACGCTGTTTCTGGTTGCTGTAGATAATGCTGACACGATTAACAGATGGGATGATTAGTACACCAACAGAATCTCGCCCAGTTAATGTTTTGTATCTTAGGGCTGTTAATATACTCTCCTTTCTTGCTGCGCTCTAACTTTGCATACAACTCCAGGACCCAACTTTTTGGAGCAGCTGAGGCAGAAAATCCTTTTGCTTGTTGACCAGACGTGATTCACTGGTGCATAACCGCTGACCCTTAAAACCCCTCCCACCCTCCAAGTGCAATTTCCACCCCTGCACGTCCCTTGAAGCAAAAATAAAAGCATGTTGACAGAAATAAGTCGCAAGTAGCCTTGTTTTACATAATAGTTGGGTGATGTTTATTGACATGTAAATCAAGGAAATTAGTTTATTGATGGAATCTGTGTGGTTCCTCAAGCTTGTATGTAACATGGCAGTAAATAATGTCCCACTCGGGCTCAGTAGTAGGTCTCCTGCTCCACCCAACCTAGAAATCAAAGGAGACACAATTAATTAGCAGCTTTGCCAGAAGGTCACACAGAGAGTATTCTCTATGAATGCGCAATAATTATTGACCAGAGAATTATCATATGATCAAATCCGATCACATTATACAAAGCTCTGATTAAAAAAATAAATAAATAAAAAATCCGAGAATAAAGATGGAAATTCAATCTTATGAAGCAGTACTTTAAGGTCGGGGCACTCCTTTATATCGTACATGTCATGGTTCTGTTTGCGGCCAACAGGTGGCACTGTAGGGCTCCGCCTGCAGCTGCACACCTGTTGGTCATTATGTCATTAGTTGTTTAAAAGGACTCCCAGCACGACCACTCATTGTCGGGTCATTGCTTGTCTGTCATGTTTCGGTCACTGTTAGTTTTTTAGCTTCAGCCATGGTTTTTGTTTGATACTTTGGATTATTTTTGTTCTTAGTACTTTGTGTTGGATTTAGTTTTCTGTGTTTTTATCAATACAATTGGTCAAGTACACCCTGCTCCTCCTTCCTGCCTGCTTTTTGGGGTCCTCCACCACCTCCGGTACGTGACAGAATAGGCCTGTTGTAACCTTGGAACTTGAGCTTGCTCATAACGAACGCAGCGTGGGTCATGTGATACATGTTACTGACATAAACGTGCGTTGAGCTCACAGCAAACAAGCATGGCATCGATTGTGTTTTCCGCAAGGAGGGGAATAAAATCGAGCTTCAACACAACATATCTTATCGGCCACTAAAACATTGCTACGACGGTGTTTTGAAAGCCCACAAACACACCTGTGCTTTAAAGAGACTACCCGAAAGCCATTCTTGAAGAAGATCCTAAACATTTTGCCAGAGATAACTCAAGGGCTAAAACAATCTGTAATTTCATGAGGGAAATGATGGGTGCTTGATAATCAACCCGTTACCATCATTGAGGGCTCTGGCTTTTGTCAATTAATAAACCACTGAAAAGTGGAAATAAGCAGACAAGTACCATGACTGATTTATGGATGTGATGTTAGCCTGACTAGCTTTGCTAGCATGCTAGGTCTGACCTCGCGGTGGATGTATGAGAACTTCAAACTCTACAGGGCGGTGCGATATGGAGAGTTCAGTTGTGCATTCACTATATTTATATATTTTTTTTCAATTCACATTTTGAGGTTGCAATACTTTTTAGTGCACTTTATGAATCATTATCCAAGAGTTTGTGGACTCCTAGAAGCCTTTATTCTTAAATTTTTTTTATCAGTAATGTGCATCCAGGACGGTGACATAGAATAGTTATTTCAGCAAAAGAACATCTAGAGGGGGATCTGCATTTTCAATCATGGGTCTATGACTATCGGTACTCATTTGCATGTACATGCCAGGTGATATTCATTCCCTGTATCTTTTCCTTATGCACGAAGCTGAATATTTGAGAATTTCTTTCCTTCAGGTGTGCACAAACTAGTTAACTCAAAAAATGAACCCGCAATCCGTCATCGGCTTCAGTTTTGAGAAACAAGAATTTTATAGCATCTGTTTGAAAAAAAAAAATATATATACCGTGCGTGCCTAGTATACTCATAGTAAATACTGGCAATATCATCATCTCATGGTGAATGTGACCACTGTTGCTGTTACAGTTAATACAAGATTAATTCCGTTGAGATGAGGCGGATGTTGCATTTGTTGCATGAATCCCTGAGATAATAGCATCATTCTTGAGCAAAAAAAAAAGGGAGAATCTAATTTTGTTACAAACCAACTTTTATGAATGTTGAGCTGCACTAAAAATGTTTTAGGTTGGAATGTTTGGTTTTAGTTGTGATCGTGACAGTCACGTTGTTCACCATGGATGGGCAGCACTCACCCATGTGTGCCGCAAGGCTCAGATGTAGCACGCATGCGCGCGCGCGCGCACACACACACACACACACACACACACACACACACACACACAAACTCTGTGTATCGAAACGCAGCTGCATCATCATAAGCCTGCATACAGGTTCTGCTTGTTTCATTCAGGCAGTGGGTAGAATCAAGCATTAACAATGGCTGAGTTGAGAGTTCAAATCCCACAAGGACCCACCATCTGCTCGGGCTCGCTGATCCGCACTGAGTCATTGAATGTTGTAAATGCATGCACATATTGGGTCAGCCTTGCTATGAATGCTGGAATGCTGATGTCACGCCATTATGGAATGAAAAGTACTGCCACCAGCTCACTTCTTTGCTACATGCATTAAACTACGTGCATGTTAATAGTTGATAAACACCAACCACATTTAGCAACCATTCTTCAAACATCTGATAGAAGAGGAAAAAAATTCATCTTACCGCCTGGGTTGCGTCTGAGGATGTATCTTCTTGCCTCATCATAGAGGAAGATCAGCAGTGAATAGGGGAAGGCGCAGAACCACCAGCACGGCCTGAGGTCATAGACAGACAGCCACAGAGATTAGACATGACAAATGATGGGAAGGTGAGTTGTTAAATTTTGTGTCCTGTGCCACATTCTACATGGGTTCCAGTTTTAGGGGTACAACAGCATGTCCCTGGTGGTAACTTCAACGATTTTACTTGTGAGCCCAAGGCCCTGGGATTTTACTTTGTTCAACATGGAAAAATATTTGCCTTTTAGGCCCAGGGTTCAAAAAGTTACCTTCCAGTATTGCTTCTATCGACACAAATGTTTGTCATTTTGTCAACTGTACAATTGAAGAATCAAAACAATGTCGAAATATAAAGTGGTTTAAAAGAATGAATGAAAATATGCTATACATAGAGTATGGGCAAGGGTATGAATGGGGGGGAGATGTACAAAATTGTGCATAGTTAGTTTGGCCCCATCCAAAGCCTTCTCCCAGGTGGACAAGCCTAATAATCCCCTCATGCACCCGAAAGGCATCCCAAGCAGTGACTCTACTCTGAGTCCCTCTCAGGTAACAAAGGGTGAACTTTGCCTTTTGGCTCATTACAGTTCACCGCGAAAGAACAGTACAGCAACAATTTATCTGTCAATGGTGAACAAAACCTCACACAAAGGCGTTGAAAAGGAATATTGGGACATTGTTAGTGATTGTGCATATTTACTCACTTGAGAGGGTACATTCTTAGGGCAACGTCCATGCCAGGGCAGTATGATAAGAAAGCAGCCAGGGCTGTCTCTTCAAACAGTCCAAAGATAAGTATGCGGTTCCTGGGGGGGAAAATAATTAGCACAGTTAGTTCTGTTGGCTTTTACTTGTGAAAACTCTGCGAGAGGCAAGATGGCAAGCCCACCCCGCTCACCATCTAATCTAAAAGGTGCTTTCTACTTGAGGTGGGCACTGCATCAATATTGACAGTTGACAGACACACTGGCGGACCGGTGAAATTTATTGATGGAAGCGCAGTTAGAATAACATGACGGACTGACAATTACAGTTTGGTTTGGCTTGAAAAAATGGTGAAATGACAAATTGACCGTCAAAATTTGGTAAATTGTCCATTTCTGATTTGTATCGCCAGCTTTTTGAGTGATTCAGTTGGAAAATGACTTGTGTGAATACACAAGTATCGTAATCCCCACCCTCTAGTCATTTTCATGTTTTTTTTGTTTTAAAGTGCTATATGTAAATAAAAGTGAGTTCTGCAAATTTTCTGTTGGTGCAAAATTTGTTTTTTTTTCCATATGATTATTGCCATGAAAAACAAACATTAGCTTCAACAGAAACAGCTCTTTCATCATACAAACATGGACATACTTCATGCCCTGCTGCAGGATAGAGTTCCTCCTGGTCTTGCAGATTATCAAATCGGCCCATTGCACAATGACAATACTGGCGAAAAAGGCTGTGTGGCATGTGAACTCAACAATCTTCCTTCGCTCGTATGTCTGGATGGAAACAAAACAGACAAACAAAATCAAATGCCATTCGGGCCCTTTCCGAAACAAATGTATAATTTTAGGCTTTTGAAAGTCACTGCTTTCTATGAGCATCACTGACCCATTGCTGCCCGTAGCTGTCCTCCAGGTCATTTACATGTTTGTCATCCCAGAGCACTCGAATTCCCAATAAGTCCATGGGCAGGAAGCCGTTCTCTGCCAGGATCACAAAGTACGTGAAGAAGCCTGCCGTGGCCTGCATCATACCTAGTGGAGGATCGCAACACAGAACTTCAGAACTGAGACATAAAGCAATACAGAGGAGCTTTCTGTTTGTAAGAGACAAGGTGGGTATTTATTTTCCGGGTTCAAGCAGAATAAAAGTACCAATTTGTCCATAGGCGATGCTGATAAGCCTCTCGTTCACTAGTTTGTCTGTTTTGGGATTTCTCGGCTGTCTCTTCATGATATCACTCTCGGCTGCTTCGTATGCCAGGGAGATGGCAGGAACCTGGGGAGCGGTGAACAAGACACAAATGTCACAGCGGAAAGTTGGGACCAAAGTTTCCTCAAAGATATCAGACACCCACCATGTCAGTTCCCAGGTCGATACAGAGGATAGTGACGGTTCCCAAAGGCAGGGGGATATTAGCAATGATAAAGAGGAGGAAGGGCGAAATCTCAGGGATGTTGCTGGTGAGTGTGTAGGCGATGGACTTTTTCAAGTTGTCAAAAATCAGGCGGCCTGAGCAATGGAATACAAGCAAACAAACATGTTTACATGGATATTACTCACGGACGGAGGAGCCAACATGACTGTGCAACTGACAAGTGTCATCTGAAAAACACCACATTACCTTCTTCAACTCCTGTGACAATAGAGGCAAAGTTGTCATCCAGCAGGATCATGTCAGCCGCCTGCTTGGAGACGTCAGATCCAGCAATCCCCATAGCGACACCTATGTCAGCCTTCTTCAGCGCTGGAGAGTCATTGACGCCATCACCAGTCACGGCAACAATGGCTCCCTGGATGGTGACGCGCGACCAACAGATTTAGGGAGCTGTCAGCAACTTTTCACAAGAGTTGCCATGCATACGACTGAATTTCCGACCTGTCGCTGGCAGCCCTCCACAATGATCAGTTTCTGCTGCGGGGAGGTTCTGGCAAAGACAATCTCGGTGTGGTGCCTCAGGATGTCGTCAAGCTGCTCTGAGGTCATCTCCTTCAGCTCCCCACCGTGGACAACACAGGCCTTAGCGTCTCTGAACAGGGAATCAAGGTAGCATGAGCTGACATCCTGGTTTGGTTCAGTTAACTGCAATACAGCTTTTTCCATTTTATAGGGCGGAAACAGCACCGCCCTGCTTTTCAACACACATTGAGTGGATGACAGAAATTTTGAAATACCATTGTTTATAATGGTTTGAGAAATGATGATATGTGTGGTATGTTATTTTACTTATTTAATTTGTTGTTGACCAACATGCTGCTCTGGTGTCACAACGTTTACATCCTGCCAAAATAATTTGCTGTGGAAGCCCAAGGCGGATCATCATTTACTGTTTCAACTTGTGCCATAGTCAAGTGAATTGTGAATTGAACTGAAGCTCTTTGTGAAAATGTGGCTCAGGGTACCAAAATAACTGAACCCGAAGGTATCATGTGCTGACACACTTTTGTTTGGGTAACAAATAAAGTTGTTTGGTACCCAATGAGGGGAGCTAAACACTGCAGGACAATGAATGGAAAGAGAAGATGCCGATCACAGTTTGTGCAAGTCCAAAATATGGGGCAAAAGAAGAAGAAAAGTGAACCAGAAACAAAGTTTGAGAGCCACCTCATAAATGCAGACAATGAATCGCTTCATACTCTTTGAGTGGCAGCTGCGGCGCTTTATCTCACTGACATAAGCCTCTTTCGCACAAACCATCTAAGCCGATGGTTTCACATCTTTTTCGCGGCTGTCCTGTGTGTCTGATACCGATACAGAGTTGAGGTTGATGTCGACGCAGCAATTTACCGGCTTCAGACATAATATCAGAGGTTTAACAGAGGTAGAAAGACGCAATGCGTGAAGTTGTGTGACCAGCTTTGGAGCGTTGTCCCTGAAATGGACAAGTGGAATAAATGCTGTCTCACTGTCACAACTCTGATGAGCCAACTTCCCGGAAATACAGGGTGAAAACATGTTCTAGGAAAGAAAAAAGATTTGCTCTGCGGTGAAGGCAATCAAGTTACAAATTCTGAAGGCGCAGCAGAGTGATTAATGTGTTTGTGAAAGTCCAGATTTATTTGTCTGCAATGACTCAGGGGTAAAAGCGTTTGTGCTGAGTGCAGTGCAGAAGGTGATTTAAAGATCAGCTTCAGAAAGAGGGTATATTTTAAATGTTGCGAATATTTTAAAATACCAACCGTCACAAGGTCTGAGATGAGTACAAACCTGGGATTGACTTCGGACACTGGAACATTCAAGCGAGCTGCAATGTCTTCAACTGTCTCGTTGCCCTCAGAGATGATGCCAACGCCCTTGGCGATGGCTTTGGCCGTGATTGGATGATCGCCTGTTACCATAATAACCTTTGGGAGTTGAGGAAGGTAAAATTGTTGATGGAATGAGTGACAATGGACACAATTCGCCGGCACTTTCGAATGTAATTTTACCTTGATTCCAGCGCTCCTGCATTTTCCAACAGCATCTGGCACAGCGGCACGAGGAGGATCGATCATGGACATGAGGCCAATGAAGCACAACTTCTCGGTAGGAAAGTTGACCTCATCAGTGTCAAATGCAAAGCCCTCTGGGAACTGATCATCAGGCAAATTGAAATGGCAAAAACCTGAAAGTGTTTGATATCATTTAGACATCCATTTCTATCCATATCACCAGTCAGTCAGACAAATCACACTGACAAGCAATGTAGATTTGTAATTGAACGTAACATGCTGTTTGTGATTTTGAACTGATGGAGAAAACCAGATTGGCCAAAGAAAAGCCACAAAACATCCAATGGCTATTTTTTCGGAGCCCATTCCTGACCTCAGATTTTTCCAAGGACTTACCAAGCACTCTTTCTCCAAGTCCTCCGAGCTCAACATAGGCATTTTGGAAAGCGTCTTTCATTTCCTCATCGAGTGGTTGTTCTTTGCCTTGTATCATGATGGTGGAGCAGCGATCCAAAATTCTCTCTGGAGCACCCTTCATGACCAGCAGATGTTTGGTCTCTCCAGAGGTTGAGTTCTTATGGATGGAGAGCTGCAAAACAAGTCAGGTAAACCTTATTTTTAAACGCAAGCCAGACGGGATGTTAAGCAGGTCAATATATAAACGTGAAATAACGTTCCATTGTCTCTTTGTTGGACCTTATTCACTGTCCAAAAATGGCTTAGTAAGGCAATGAAGAATCCGTCCACCAGGGGGCATATGTGAGCGGATTATCTGCATTCATGTTTTTCCTTTTTTTTGCTGTTTACCTGGTACTTGTTGGTGGAGTTGAAGGGGATTTCGGCAATCTTTTGGTATTTCTCTCGCATGCCTTTGACAGATCCACAGCACAACTCAATGCATTTGAGTAGAGCGGCCTCAGAGGCGTCTCCAGCTACATCCCTCTGTCAATTGAAAGTAGTCAGATCAGTGGAAACATTACAACCACAAGTGCTATTTTGCATACTTTTCACAGTTTGGTGGTGTCAATTATGGAACCGATCTGGAATATCTGCCAAGGAACTAAAGCCATTTATGAAAACATTTCATTAAACAGAAAGCTTTTCATGAAGATTTGTTGTTCATTTGGTTTGCGGTGGCTTTCTTCCCCGTTCATACTGCTGAGAAACTCACCGTGTGTCTTTGATTTAATCAACACCTATATATTACTGTGTCGATGACATCAGCTTTGTCCACCAATTAATTAAACACGGCTTTATAACAAAGTTATAGATATCCTTGTCTATTGGTCAATTATTCACACTTTTTTTTACTTTCTTTTTTGCAGCACAAACCAAAAAGTCCAGGACCCGATACAGTGACGAAATAACGAGTTAATACCTTTAGGATGGGAATGTTGCTCTGCTCTGCCAGGAAGACAGCACGATTACAGAGTCCAGCAATTCTGGCCAGGGCAGCCCAGGACTCAGAGCTCCTGTCAAAGGATGTTCCACTTTGGTTCTCAGTAGTGTCTGCCTCGTGGATCTGGTTATCAAACCACATGTGGGCAACGGTCATCCTGTTTTGGGTCAAGGTTCCAGTCTTGTCTGAGCAGATGGTGGAGGTGGAGCCGAGGGTCTCAACGGCTTCCAGATTCTTCACCAAGCAATTCTTCTTGGCCATCCGCTTGGCAGTCAGAGTCAAACATACCTGGAGACATCCAGCGTTATGGTGGCATTCAAACAAGTAAAAACAAGTTAGTAGAGTTGAACTCCAGCAAAACTCACAGTGACAGTTGCCAGGAGGCCCTCCGGCACATTGGCGACGATGATACCAATGAGGAAGATGACGGCTTCCAGCCACCCATACCCAAGAATGAGGGAGAGGATGAAAAAGGACACACCCAGGAAGACTGCTACACCAGTGATAATATGGATGAAGTGCTCGATCTCAATGGCAATGGGAGTTTTGCCGCCTTCCAAACTAGATGCCAGGGTCGCAATGCGCCCCATGACGGTGCGGTCTCCTGTGTTGATGACGATTCCTCTGGCTGTGCCTGTAGAAAGGTTTTTCAAGGTCATTCAAGATTCGAGAAACAAATACCTTGCTGATGGTTTGTCATAAGCAAGACCTTCGACGCAGTTTGTGGAGAAGAAAGCAATGTTTCTCGTCTCCAAGGGGTTGTCGTTGGAGAAGTCTGGCGTACGGGTCTGTGGCTCAGATTCACCAGTCAAAGAGGAGTTGTCCACCTGGACGGCGAGAGCCATGGTGAAATAAACAAAAAAATGCATTATAAGATGGCCTGTTTTAAATCAGCATGCCAAACAAAGGCCTGTTTCATGAGATGAATACTAACCTTGCAACCATGGGCAGAGATGATTCGTAGATCCGCGGGAATCCTGTCGCCACCTTTTACCTCCACTAGGTCTCCCGCCACCACATCCTCGGCATTTATGTGGTTTTTCTCTCCGTCACGGATAACCAAGGCTTGCTGTGTATGAAACATGAAGGCAGGTCATCTTTGGCGCCTCCGTGTGAAAGTTGATCTGGATTAGTCGAAGCTCACCTGCGGGACAAGATTTTTGAAGGACTCCATGATCTTGGAGCTCTTGGCCTCTTGGTAGTAGGAGAAGCAGCCGGTGATGATGACGACAGCGGAGAGCACAACACCCAGGTACAACTGCAAGAGCAGGAATTGTTAAACAAACAGTGTTGATCGAACATGCTTCACACACTCACGCTCACAAAGACTGTTTTACGTTATCATTGGCGGGTTCATCTTCAGAGGCAGCCTGGATGCCATATGCAAGGAAGCAGAGAATGGCGCCAATCCAGAGCAACATCGAGAAACCTCCAAAAAGCTAGCAAGGAGATATTTGGAATTCACAATGAACATGATGGAGAAATTGTTCATATTGAATCACTTCAATCCAGAATGGAAATTAATTTCACCTGTCTACAAAACTTCACCCACTCAGGGGTAGTGGGTGGCGGCGTGAGAGCGTTCGGACCATCCCGCAGCAGAATCTCCTTTGCTCTGGTGGAAGACAGACCCTAAACAGGGGTGAAACAATTATAAGAATTCAAAAAGAATAATTCATTGAATGAGCGTGTACAGTATATGCAAAATGGGGAGAAGAATTCAAGTTTGGTACAGTTAAAAAAAAAAAAAAACATTTAAAAAGTTGCTGTGTCCAAAATTAAATGTGTGATAATGGCAAGGAGCAAGGTCGTGATATTCTGGAACAGTTTGTACTCAGACGCTCAAGTCAAGGTCATGTTTTTGTTAGAGAGCAAAAAAAAAAAAAATTGTGAGAGTCAATGAGAATGAAGACTTTGTTTTGGGGAAAACTGAGACAGGTCAAGTTTCAGGAGATAATCAACATCAGTCCAGTGTCTGGTTTATGTGAGGTTGTATTGTGCTTGTAGTCGGATCCCATTCGTGCTCAGCCAGGTCGCCCTCAAGCTGAAATTTGTTTGACAAAATGAATAAAGAAATTGCTAAATGAAGGCAGCCATGTCTATGAAGACCCGAGGAGATGTAAGATGGAACAGAGATGGATTCAAAATAATAACATTTAATATAATCATCTGTAGGCGGCCCGGTAGTCCAGTGGTTAGCACGTCGACTTCACAGTGTAGGGGTACTGGGTTCAATTCCAGCTCCGGCCTCCCTGTGTGGAGTTTTGCATGTTCTCCCCGGGCCTGCGTGGGTTTTCTCCGGGTGCTCCGGTTTCCTTCCACGTTCCAAAAACATGCGCAGCAGGCTGATTGAACACCCTAAATTGTCCCTAGGTGTGTGTGTGAGCGCGCATGGTTGTTCGTCTCTGTGTGCCCTGCGATTGGCTGGCAACCGGTTCAGGGTGTCCCTCGCCTACTGCCCGAAGACAGCTGGGATAGGCTCCAGCTCCCCCCGCGACCCTTGTTAGGATTAAGCGGTTCGGAAGATGGATGGATAATCATCTGTAAATCTATTTTCTACCACTATATTAATATCGGCGAGGGACAAGTATGTACATGCTGCTGGTGAGTGTTTTTATTTATAGTACTATTTGAATCTCTTGTATCTATTTGAATTGTTCTGTCTTGTTTGGGCATGAACACAATAACCGTAAGACACATTCTAATCTAAACTCACCCTAGCCAGGTCGGTTCCGTACTTCCTATGAAGTTCATCCAAGGTGAGCTTGTGGTCATCCTAAAGTAGAAGAAGAGACAGTGAGAAAGATTTTCAGTAACAATCCCCTTTGGAGAAAAATTGACTGTCATTTCCTCTAAAGGGAACTCCAAGATGACAGCTAAAATGCAGGCTATGAGTCTGCTGAAAGAAATTTCCACCCAATGAACCACTGCTGCACCAGAAGATTGCTTAAGTGCTTGGCATTTAACAATAGCCGTGTCAACATGGCTTACACACTGCTTCATGTGTTTACTTAGAAAAGTGATGTAACCAAGAGGGATATGAGTGAGGGATATGAACAAGAGGCTCTGACGTGCATGCATGCGCCTACACAGCATCTGTGTTTGAACGCCCACAAGTAAAAAGCTAGATGTATTACGGATGATAAACCACCGGTCCTCTATCTAATTCCAGCCTCCAAATTTGATGGCACTCAAAGGCATTTTAAACATTTTTCAAAGTTCAGACATTAAATAAGAATTCAGTCTCAGTCTTCATTCAAGAGAAGATGTAGCACCATTGAGATAAATATGCACGCATCTCCATTCATGACTCACTGTGTAGATTTGCATTAAAGAATGAAATAATCATTAACAGCTTCATCATTGTTTCACTAATGCCGCAGTTGTTTCTTTCCTTTGAGAAACAACGGCAAACTTTAATGGAAAAGCTTTTGAAAAGGTTACTGAATAATAGGGATGGTTGTGGGTGACGCCAAGCTGCTAATACAGTTGTTATGGTTCCACTATGTCCTTCAGTGGTGCGAGGACTTTGAGTTCAAGTTCAGACATACTGAGGCTCATAATCATTAATATTTCATCCGAAGAGCAATTTTATTGCGTGTGTACTTTAAATTCAGCTGCAATGGGAAGACACATTCGTGGGACTCTTTCAAAATACGGTAGAGGCCACCAACCATAGAACATGCTGTACATGCATCGAAAGGTGCTTAGTAAGCTGATCTCAACCAGCACTGATCAATGTGACCTTGTCAATGTCAATTAAGACAACTGATCAAACATTATTCAAAGAAAGACGCAAAAAAAAAAAAAATGTCTGAACATTTTATATTATTTGAGCGGAAGTTGGACTGTAGCAGACGTGTGCACATTTTCAGCATGACGTCTTTGATCCACTGGTGAAAAGGACACTTTTGTTCGCTCCTCTTTCACCTATAACTGTTTCAGACAACAAAGTGTATGCAGGAAAAGTGGTTAAGATTGCACGACTGTCTGTGTCTTATGTGTTGTGTTGTTTTATTTTGTCATTTTATGTTAACTGTTCTTTGAGAGGGAAGAAATTTCATCTGTGCTGTATGTTGCACATTTGACAATAAAGTTGTACTTGGCTTGACTTGACTTGATTTGACTGTGAAAAATGTATATTCAGTCCCCGGTATTTAAGTTTGTGCTCACAAACGACGACATCATGACCCGACCCAGTGAAGGACATTGTCAGATCTGAAGGTTACACTCTCCTTATTTCCTTCCTCCAGCACACAGACAGAATATTTGCAAAGCTCCTCCTGCCAAGTGGCAAATACTTGATTGTGGCAATCGACTGGGACACAGAACTTCTCTGTGTATTGACACAAAACATTTTTTTTTCTTGATGTGAACTTGGAACTGTTTCGTGACCTTGACAAAATTATAACACTTCTTCATGCCTTAAAAAAGCCCTGAAAGCACTGACAGGCATTCCTGCGTCTCTTCCGACACAGGATATGTCAAATTAAATATTCTCTTGTGCAACAACACAGAGCAGTTACACTTGAGCAACTATGTTTCCACAAAAAGCGTCAAGTTAGTGTTTCTGTGCTGAAAAGTGCTTCTAATGGCTAGTACTGCTTCCCTCAGAGATTGAATAACTTACAGCGTGAAATGACTAACACGTGACGGCGCTTGTATCCGTTTAGAAGGCAGCTCTTGTGAAATTGAGGGCACACAGCCTCCTTTCATGTGACTACGCCATGAGGTCAAAGCCGAGTGTTTGTCCAGGCCATGACGGTGACCAATGGCAGCCAACGGTGGCGTGACAGAGCCTTAGATGGGTCATGCATGACTCCAGGCAGGACGGTTTGGTTTTCGGGTTCAAAAAGGTCGCCACATTTCATGCCTTTTCCGCCATTTACGCAGAGAACTCACCAAATCCACTTCTTTCTTCAGGTCATCCATATTCTTTTTATCCTTCCCCTTCTTGCTTTTCTTGCTCTCGCCATCAGAGGTTGCCGCCAGTTTGTACTCATCTTTCCCTCTCTGGATCAAAAAGATAAGAGGGACAAAATGAGCCTTGGTGAGGGAACGGGCAAATATGCGAGAAATGGCTGCCCCTTTGTTTCTCAAACACTCAGACAGACATGTGCTAATTATCTGTTGAAAGTCAGTCCGTCAGGCAACATTTTGAAAAGACCCCCACATGCACAAATAGCTGAAAGCAAAACTTAGCCGAGCATAACCTCAAAAGGAGCCACAAGACTTCAACAAAACTAGGCCAAAGCATGTGAGCAACAAGTTCCAATACTTACTCCCAGCCCCATACTTGCAGTGTCAGTCCGAGAACAGCCAATCCAATTGTCTTTAAGTTCAACTTTGCTACTCCGCCTCTCTCTCTCTCTCTCTCTCTCTCTCTCTCTCTCTCTCTCTCTCTCTCTCTCTCTCTCCCCCCACAAGCCCTACGTTTCCCTCTCTCGCCCAAGCAGAGAAGATAGGCTGCTTGACATTAGCATACATTTATACCTACCTGTCAAGGGAAAGGGGGGGTCGAAGGAGGAGTTTGGGGGAAGGGGAAATTGAAGGAGGTTGGTTGTGTGTGACTGGGGGTGGTTGAAACCGAACAGGTGAGTAGTGGTGACGTTCATGGTGGTGGGTGTGGACTTAATGGAAGAGTGCGGAAGAGAAACTTGCCCTTCATTTGCTCCTTAGTCTTTGGCCCAATTTAGGCCTCCTTTCACTCAAGGTTAGTAGAAGGTAAAAGTCCAGGGAGCTCATGTGTTTGACAAAGGGTAAAAGAGACAAAAGAGGGGGGGGGGGGGGTCACTTTCCCTGACAGAGCCCCAGAGTCAGATGTCGGAACAAAGTGTCACTCCCAAGCTGAGATAAGATGAAATGTTGAGCTTGTGTTGTGAATGCGACAAGTAGATATTTTTCCTGATACATAAGGAAAAGTCAGATGTTCTGTTTCAAACAACTGGGTTCAGCACTAACTGATGTAAAAAAAAAAGGGGAAAAAAAGTCAGTTTTGCTAATACTTTGGAGGGAGAGAACACGTTTGTGTTTCTGAATAAAACTGAACAGGAAACACGCACAGGAAGCAGAAGGTTTGTTTGGTTTGCAGGAAGCCGTAAAGCTGAAAAGAGCACGCTTCAATGAATGACTGAGCCATGCCGTGCCTCCAAAACGTCCTTGAAAATGTTTCCATATGCAAAGGGCGAATAGTGAAGATTATGACATTCTAACATGGGATGGCTGTGCTGTGTTAGTCTCAGTGATCGTTGTGACCCCAAAGGAGCAGTGTTTACAATTTAGCCACTTTGAAGCTACATTTCGGGACGTTTCTGGCCCTTTTTGCAACGAGTGTAAATTTCAAGCAAATTTCCGGGCAGCCACAAGCAACCTTTCTTCAGGAGTTGGCAACTCTTGGTTAATATGAGCCCTGTGTCCATTATGAAACCAAGAAGCGCAAGAACCGGCAAGGAGGAAAGGTTGTCCTTGTTGGCTGCTCGTGGTGGAAAAGGAGGAAGGGGGAGGGGGTGGAAGTATTTGTAGTAAACGTCTAACTGTTTATGGTCACAGAGCGGTGCAAGGAAGGGGGAGGGGTCAATTTGGAGGGGGGGGAGAAAAATCCAGTTTATTTTGCTGCACAACCTGTTTTTCTCCTTTATAATCCTCCAATGACAAAGACCCACCAAAAATTATGCTGAATTAGGGGGACAACCACAAAAAAGTGCCAAATAATTTTCAATCCAAACAAAAATTCTGAATCATAATGCTAGCAGCTCTTTACAGAACAATAGAACCCTGTGCAGAAAGAGGCTTTTGGTGCAGTTAGTGCATACCTGTCAACCTTTCGGAGTGCCAACCCATATAAACTACCAAAAAAATCCTTATAAAGAGCAAAAAATCCTTATAACATACCAAAGCATTTTATATGTCAAAATAACGGCAGAAAAAAACCCACGAAATTTTTAATGATATTTATTGTAGATCTCCATAATACAATGGCAGGTGAATGTCCAATCATCATTCTACTTAGTGGCATTACTGTGTTCAGAGTTGTATTCCTGCGTTACTTTTTTCACTTTGTAGATTGGAACTTGCTTGTACACTACCGAAGTATGGAATGAATACTCTGCTGTTTTCAACTAGGAACCACGTGATTTACTGGAACGTTACCGGAAATGAAAGCATTCGAGTAGACGAGCACCATTCTGGGCAAAAGCAAACGGAACTACCTGTTAGGGGGAAAAAAAAAAACGGAAATTTTCAGAATCCGTATGATTTGTGCGATATGGCCATATATGTAAGATTCACCACAAAATCCGTATAAAATATGGCTAAACCGTATGAGTTGACAGGTATGTTAGTGCAAACTGCAGCTCTCCGGGATGCTAGCTAAGATGTGCTTCACTGCACATCAAGTCACACGTGCAGTAGTCCCTTCGACAAAAGTGCACGCCCTCTTTGAAAACATGGAATGGTGACGCTTCCCAGGCTTTTCACTTTTATTTCTTGGGGAATTTTCCTACCATTTGCAGGCCAAAACACCAAAGCATACTTTTACCCCGGGCTGATGACGTGAGGAGCAGTTGTTGCTCTTGTTTAACCTTAAACAAAGCCCTCCACGCACAGGTAGCGTGTAAGCTAATAATATGCCCTTTGCAAGCTCGTGGCTGTGAATGAATGATGAGAAGCTTCTCGAGTTTACCGGATAATGTGCAGTAAAAATGTTTCACCCTCGAGCAGAAATGCTGCCATTCTGGACTTTGGAACATGAGCGGCGCATAGTCCTTTAAAATGTTTAATAATCAAACCAAAGTTTCTACGTTTTACAACTACGTGATAGAGGCTGGACACTGATTGACTATAAGCGCGATCAGCTCTAGATTAGGACAGGTGAACCTCGAGTATGTCACAATTGAACGACAATGAATAATTGGGTTCGGTATCTTGCTTAGAAGCTTTGTCCAAGTCAAAACTTTTAACATTGTGGGGAAACATTTATATCTATTCTTCCTCCTCCTCGGGTGAACATGTCAACATTTTTGCATTGAAAAGTTGTGACTCTCATTCATAATCGGGATGTTTTTCTCCATGAACGCATGAAGCTTACAAACAGGCTATGGCATTGTTTTGAAAACAAAGGAGCTTTCATTGTGTTAGTATTACTTGAATATCGAGGGGGCAAAGCAGTACGAGCAGGGTGTTTCTCAAACTCTTGAGCTAAAATGGCGAGTGAATGTCAAGTATAATTTTAGAAGTTAAACGAGCAGATGCTCTATCCTCGAGTGCGACTTCGACTTGAACCTGTCTGTCTGAAACACTGTGACAAAAAACAGAAGACAATCTGAAGGTGTCCCTACATCTCCACAGTGGAAACTATTTCAATAATCTTACGCTTTGATTATTATGTGAACCATCCTGTCTTTCCTCCCATAGAGACTTTTGCATGCCTGCTCTAAATTCCCAGCCCTGGTGTTCGTGACAGGTTGAGAAATAATGGAATGTGTCTGTTAGCTCTTATTTTACTTAAGACTGCATGTAGCGCTGAAAATGTTTTGGCGTGACAGATGAATGGATAAAGTTGCCGCAGGAATCAGTAGAGTCTTTTGCATTAAAAAAAAAAAAAAAAAAAAAAAAAAAAAAAGAATCAACGGAAACAGACACACAACTAAACTGTGTGAAGGTCAAATGTGCAAATGATGGCTCAAAACTTTGGAACTAAATGTATACAGTACATATGGACAACATTATTTGGTATGCTAATCACTTCCTACTTATCTATTCTGACAAGAACCAAATAATAATTGGCACACACTGGCACACATAAACACACACACACACACACACACACACACACACACACACACACACACACACACACACACACACGCACGCGCGCGCACACACTCACCATGAACTGGTTCCCAGCCAATCTGACAGTCACAATTAAGCATGTTCATGTAACCAGCTGCCATCAGTGGCGAACCCTCAGGGCCAGCAAGGCCTTCTCTGCTGGCCTAAACATTCTCAGAAAATTAAATTTACTTTTATGTATTTTATGTTATTTTATAATTTGTTATTTTATTTTCATAAATATGTAAACAAAATTCTTCTCTGTATTCTTTACGTCATATTATTTCCACTTAGTTGAGTGGCTTTCAATGTTATTTTAAATAACATTGAAAGCCACTCGATACATAAGTTATTTATTATGGTAGAGTTTTTAACCAATCATATTTCAGCTAGCTGTATTGCCAGGTAAATTACATTTGCTCGGGGCCTTCAGATTAAACAGAGCAGGCCCCTGTGCGCTGTAAGTGAACGGGCACAGTCAGGTT
>NW_017806234.1:575687-584961 GCF_001891065.2 Hippocampus comes
CCTGAAATGAGGTGCGGTTGGGGGAGCCTATACAGTATTGTGTTCATGTATGTGACTTCACTGAAGGCCTAAGGTGGAAAGGTACGGCCCGCCACTGCCTGCCATGCATGTTTTTGGTACATGGTTGGTAACTGGAGTACCCAGACAAAAGCCATGCAGGCACAGGGAAGACATGGAAAAAAAAAAATATATATATATATATAGATATATTGAACGTGGCATCAAACAGAACAGCTTGGAGCCTCTTTTCTGAAGAACGTATATGTATGTATATATGTATACATGTATATATAGATATGTATCCGTATTTTCCACACTAAAAGGTGCACTGGAATATGAGGCGCACCTTCAATGAATGGCCTATTTTGTCATTTTTTTTCATAGATTGGGCGCACTGCATTATAAGACGCAATCTACAATGCATCCACCTGATGGAGCTACGCTAAAGGAAATGCCAACAGAAAAATCAGATGTCAGTAAAACATTTTTCATTAAGCAGTGACACAGTTCACTTAACCAACAGCAAGTTATAACAGTTAGTGCAACATTTGATCACGTAGTCTGATATCGTGACAGTAAATCAAATTAAAGTGCAAGCACAACATCGCTCGAAATAGTGCAAAGCAAGAACAATAACTCAACGTTGTTCAAACGTTAACATCTATATTCACACCATGCCCTGGTCGGATCTTTTTTCACTGATCTTTGCAGTATGCGCAGAAAGTGGCAAGCTTTTCTTTGTAGTCTTGAGGCAGTTGCTGTGAAACCGTGGTTTGTTTATGGATAGAGAGATGATGTCTTTTCATTAACCGAAAGCACCAAGAAGGACCGCCACTAAATCAATTTATTTTCAGTCCCTGTGCCAGCGCTTTTGCCTTTCTTCGAATTGTGACTGTACAGACACTAATATTTGCTGGTCTCTGCTCAACAACCCACTGTTCGAGTTGGTCCTCCAACTGTGGCCATCGTGCTTTGTTTCCTCTGAAGTTCTGTTTAGGTTTCTTTACCTGGCTCAGGGCGTCTTGTTGCTTCCGCCACTCCCGCACCATTGACTCGTTAACATTGTACTCTGTCGCTGCTACTCTATTTCCATGTCCGACTGCGTAACCGATCGCCTTAACTTTGGACTCTGCGTCGTAAACATTTTGGCCAGCCATTTTGGGGGTAAAAGGCGCATCGAATTTTAAGGCGCTCTGTGAGCTTTGAAGAATACGGAAGGCTTTTAGGTGTGCCTTTTAGTGCGGAATACACGGTATACAACACGGTGTCAAACTCAAGGCCCGGGTGGGGGGTGGGGGGCAGATCTGGCCCGCCACATCATTTTATGCGGCCCGTGAAAGCAAATCAAAGTCAACTTTCATGATGCTTGCTAAAATCTGTACCAAAATTTCAAATTCTCATTTCTAATAAAGAAGAGTGATACTGTAAGCATTTTCTTGTGCCCAAACCCCTCATTACAGTCACTTAAACAAAAGGTGAATAAACCGTTATTCTTGACTTCTTTATATGGTTTCAGTCATAACGGCCCTCCAAGGGAAACGGTAACTCAAATGTGGCCCACAACAAAAATGAGTTTAACACTCCTGGTATACAATAAATGATATATTTCAGAAAATGTTCTTTATCATGACACAATTAAAAGTGTGTACGTTTTCTATGGATTGTTCTTGAGCAAATAAAGGCCATTAATTAAGCAGAGCACCGTGTTTCGACGAGTGGGACCACATACAACATGTTATTGTAAAGATAATTTTCGAGTTAACTTCCCCATTAGGGGCAATTTTTTTTTTCTTTTGGCCATTTGGCTTCATGGTAATTATACATTTTGGATCCTGAAAACACTAATAGTTCAGGTCTCAGAGTAAAAGTTTTTGAAATCAAATCCATTATCACTTCTGTGTTAAGACTGAACATGTGCCATTTATCATATTTCTCCATATTTTGTGCAGGCCATGGGAATGGGTCTCACTTTGATGACATGATAGTTTGTACAGGAAGGAAACTTTTTGTTTCACAATTTATGTTGTGTCAATATAACCTAAATCCAAGATCATGCTTTGGTGTTCTGCATCATATTTTCTACGTGAGCCTCAAAGGGAGAATACGAAATGGGTTTTTGGATTGTTGATGGGTTCAAACAATGCAATGAATGGAAAAGAATGTGAAACCGTCATTCGGACCACACAGACACAGCCTCCTGATCCAATCTGGGATTAGAAAGATGCAATTAGAGAACAATTTTGAATTTGGGCAGCATGGTGGCACAACGTGTAGCAAATTCAGATTCATCTCTGGGCCTCCATTTTCCTCCCACATTGCCAAAACATGCATGGTAGTTTGAATGAGGACTCGACATGGTGTGAATGTGACTGTGGATGGCTATTTATGAATATTTGCACTGCTATTTGCTGGCGACCAGTCCACAGTGTACCCAACCTGCCACCCCAAAATCAGGTGGGATTGGTCTAACGAGGACAAGCGGTAGCCTACAGAAAATGGATGGATGGATCTGAAGTTTGACAACATGAATCCAAAGGAGTGGTCAACATTATCATAGACACCTGTATTTCTTGTGTCAATATTAACAATTAAGCTAATCCTAGACAAGCAGGTTAGGCTGACGAAGCCAATTATGACACAACAATATTTGTCTTCCAGCCAATGTGGAGTAATACAGTCACAAAGCTGGTGCTTGTGTGCACGTGTACGAGCACTGCCTGGAAAATAGACTATTGGTGGGGCCAGAGCCACCAGATGCCAACGCTAACAAAGAGCTACTGTTTCCGCTCGCTTTGCTTTTCAGACACCGGTATAGACACGTGTGTGAGGCGAGGTGCATTAAAGTGTGTTTGCTTTATGGAATCTCATCAATGAGTTCGTGGCCTATGCCAGCTCCTCCTGCAATTTGGTGTCGCTTTCAAAATAAAAGCTCTGCCCTTCAAACCAAAGCTGTCCAGCGCTTCTCTGAGAGATAGCAGAAGTAAAATCAAATTGCTAGAATTGGGTCAAAGGCCAGACTTGGAAGAGAAAATTAAATTCACACAGTTATACAAGCTCTACAATAACTATATTGTGGAAAATTATGTCATATGAAAAGATATGAAAGTTTTCCAAAATATGAAACACGTACTGAACTTTCTGACAAACTGCACTGAATCGGCAAAACAACACTGGACATAAAACACATCTCCTTGTCACATCTCCCTGTCATGCATCCTCAACTCTTACTCGTACCATGTGTTCAGCGCTTTGTGTTTTAATCTCACGACTTTCCCTCTCTGTCATGTGTCCTCATTAGATTATGTGTGCTCATGTCTCTTTGTCCTGTGTAGCCTTCTCCCTTTCCTTCAACTTTAACTCATTTTAGTCCATGTTCTCATCTTATTCTGAGTTCATGTCATATTGGTGTTCATATTAAAACACACACACACACGCACACACACACACACGCACACACACACACACACACACACACATATATATATATATCTATATATATATCTATATATATACACATACATATATGTGTATGTTGTGAGGACAAAAGGTTGTTCGTCTATGTTATATATATATATACACACACACACACATACATACACACACACACACCATTGTAACAGAAGCACTTCTATGGTTCACTAATTTAAAATAGCAATTTCAACCGGGGGAAATAATCATCACTTTTCTTCTGCTTAGCGTGTCCCAGGCCCTTTGCAGTGAGTGTGTAAATGTTTCCATTGCCGCCCGATGTCAGCAAAAGAAGCATGTGACTTGAGTGGGCTGTTGCCCAATACCATGTTATTTCCTGCCCCCCCAACACACACACACACAAGCCTCCATCATGCTTTGGAGTTTTCCACTCTGCTGCTTAAGCACACTTCCCACATTTTCGCTTCATCTTCATTTTAATAGTAACACACACACACACACACACACACACACACACACACACACACACACACACACACACACACACTCACACACACACACGTTGAGAATTCCTTTGCCAGCTCCTCCCCTCCACATGAGACTTTCCCCCTGGGCCTTCACAAGCTTCCCTCATGGAAAACTACCAGCACACACACACACACACACACACACACACACACACACACACACACACACACACACACACATACACACACACACACACACACACACACACACACACACACACACACACACCTATAATGCACCACGCAGCACAAACGCTATGTACTGTATTGTGTATTTTGGGAAACCAGAGATAAAATGAATGGAGGGACACTGTCTGATCGGGTGCTGCTCCTCCTGACACACACACACACACACACAAACGCACACAGATATACACAGAAGAGACAGAACAGCCGTGGACGACAGCTAACTCACATGGATCCGCCTCTTTTAACACTGGGGTCATTGCCAGAAGTGTGTGTTCAAACCAGAACTAAGCCACCTCCTCACTTGCTTACATATGCTTAAGATAAAGTGAAACCACACTTTTATGCATGTAAATGCATGCAAACACCTCAACCTCACCATGTTAGACTTTTTAACACTGCTGCTACATTCAAAATGATGACACAACAGACTCAGAGAAGTAAAATATTCCCCATGCCTTGCCTTAAGAGAATTGCTTGATGTTGTCGGTTCCACGTATGATTTGCTGCGCATGCACTGTTTCGTGTCTGCTGAAAAACCACCCCATTCTGGTGTTAAACAAGTATTTTGTGTACAGTATTCTGAAAAAAGAAAAAAAAACATAGCCTAAAGGTAATGTGTATTTGTGCTTCTTAGTATTGGCTACTTTTTAACTTTTTACATTTTTTTTATTATTCAGTTCACAGTATTTGCCAAGCTATGGGAACACACCGAATATGTTTACATGCAGTCAATAGTGCTTTTAAAACTTGAATATTGGCAGTATTCGGCTTTTTAAAGGCCATGTAAAATATTGGGTCATATCAATGCGGTCGGTTTACCTCTTTTGGACAAGGAATTGGTTTGTGTTTTGCGCATGTTCAATTTTGCAAGCAATCTTCTTGCAAAATTGCGTGGCGATCAGTGGTGACGCCACTCCCCATACCAAGAAGTGAAGCCACTTGCATTTCTCTGCAGCGTTTTATTTTCTGTTTCTACAGCGAAAAATACCGTGTGTAAAAGCAGAAGTGGGCATTTTATCAGTGACAGACGTTGGCTTTTCTGACACATGATGACCGCTGACAAACTTAAAAAAAAAAAAAAAAGATGGACTAAGCGCTGACAGGAGTGGATTTTTGTCCCTCAGTGTAATCATCATTAACTGGGTCAAATTACGACGGACTTTTCAGTCCGTCACTGACGGAAGCTCATCATCACTGACGAAATACAGTACTAGAACACGGCCTGCCTATCTTGCAAGGGGGTTGGTTACAAGAGGCAACAGCAGGTTTACTCGGCTTGCTTGAGTAGCCTGCATTGACAATATATGTACAGTAGGTGGCAGTATGCACCAAAAGAAAAAATAGAGCACGTATTAAAAGGTTCAAGACAACAACTAATTAATGAGCTAAGAGATCAGAAAGTAGCGTTGAATACTGGAGACAATTTAATGGAGAAAGTCTTGTGAGTTAAGTTTTAAATATCTATTTTTATTTCTGTAAAGTGTAGGGTTAAATGGGAGGCTGTGTATTAAGCACACCTACAATTGTTTGTCAACCGCCAAAAGACAGAAGAAGAAAACGGAGAAGCGCATCATGTTGATGATGATGATGATGATGACGATGATGATGGAGATAATGAAGAAGAAAGAGGCCATGAGTATAAAAAAAGCATTGATTGATTGTCATGGCATCTTGGTGTCGTTCTACAAGGATTTAGGATGCACTTTGAACCACCACGATTGTACCTTTGGCAAAAATTGACATGGGATTCTGTCGGCTGTGTGAAATGTATGTGAGTGGAAAGACCTTTGATCATTTCATTGAATGATGTAGATACACTGACATCCAGAGTGCACTCCATTTAGCATTTTAAACAAATTGATTTTTCATCTTTTGGACCATGGCATGTTTTTTTGGGGTTTTTTTTGTGGCCACGCAGCATTTAAAGATTAACATCAGGATTAGACACTTTTCATTGTAGGTTATCCACATGACAACAACACGTGTATGCAACGAACCGCTGTTGCCAACCTCTTAGCAAGGATAGTTGCTATTCTGAATGATTTAGGGTTTGTATTTGGGTGGCACACAGACACGCACACACACACACACACACACACACACACACACACACACACACACACACACACACACACACTGACACAGGGCAGTGTTACCTAGCAACAAGGTCCGCCCTTGATTTTAAAAGAGGTGCATGGTGGGAAAAGATGTCGGCCAGAAAAAATCTGGGGACACAGCTCTGGATTAAGGATGACCCACCCAAGAGTGATGATGTTGCACACTTCAAAAGCCAACTCATCAGGTTTATGTGTGTACCAATGTGTGTGTGTGTGTGTGTGTGTGTGTGTGTGTGTGTGTGTGTGTGTGTGTGTGTGTGTGTGTGTGTGTGCATGCACATGGGATTAAGGGTGTTTGTATGTTGGCGAGATTATCAAAACTGAGCATTGACAGTCAGCACCATCACCATCTCCACATTGAAATCATCATATTCTGCTATAAATAAATGTATTCCTTTTAATCTCATGACCACAGAGATGGATTACAGTCAATCTGTGGTGGGATTTGCAGGAGGCGCTGTGAAGATGGAAGAACGCAAAGATGTTGAAGATCAGTCAAAGTGTAGTCAAAAGTCATCGGTTGTACGTGACACACGCTTGTGAATGAAGCTGTTGAAGACACGCACGTACCGTCACATCTGTAAATGTTGTCAGGGCAAGGGATTTTACTGCAGCCCGTTTTACTCAATCGGGCTCACGTGTGCCCGGGATTACATAACTCATCATTTCCCCCATCTGACTCCTTGCCAGTCAGCTGTGTGTGTTTCTCTGTGTGTGTGCCACCAGTTACCATTTCGAACAGCGTGCACGTGCATAATACAGCAATCAGCTCAACCCCTTCATGAAAATGAGCACCAAAACAAGCAAGCACATCTAAACCAGTATGCTTCACTTCTGGAAATACATTTTTTTTAATTCATGAGAGAAACACACAATCTCATGATCATTATGGGTCAACATCATGATGAATTTCAGATTCATATTAGTTAGACTTGTCTAGTCTAACGAGTCTAGTCTACTTTTTGTAACCAAATTTACAGATGCACTGGGTGGCACGGCAGGAACATCCAGTGAGGCATAGCACATCTACCAAATTCACAAACACACTGAACTAGGTCATTGCTGTGGCATTTAAAATTACGATGCACCCATTTTCACATCAATTGTAGACTACTTTCTATAATCAAATTATTGGATGAATTGAGGGCGAGGCAACTCTGTGCGCTGGAACGCCCAAGAGAGGCGCAGTGCCCAAAACATGGTGCACCAAACAAAATGAAGTTCTGCCCATTTTTCCACACATGCACCAGTCTATCAGAATAGGCCCTATTCAGATATAGTGTGGAATGTATTTTTTTAAATTAAATAACGGAAAATATCAATACTGTAGTGTATTTTTATCATGATATAAAATTTCCCACATCACCCAGTGCTTAACTTTGTTAGAGATACCAAACAGAACCAGTTCCTATGCATGTTCACCGAACCCTTCATTAGTGAAAAATAAAAATTAGATTTTTTACAAATTCTAGACATAAAAAAACATATTTATTAAAAATAGAAAAAAGTAAATACAATTATGGTGGCCAAGTATAGTTTTTTAAAATTGTATGATGTACTATCATGACAGTCACATGGTGACTACTGAGCGAACTAAATTTCCTGCAGCACTGATTGGACAAGCAATGTAATGTGATCTTCTATAGCCTGGGATGGCCAAGTGGGCATGTCATAACTAATTGACAAGTTGAGTCGGGTTGTGTCTTAACCTCCATGGCAGAGGCTCGGTCGAACCCCTGAGACCAATTCACTGAACCCCTAGGGTCCGATCGAACCCAGGTTAAGAACCACTGACTCAGTGCAATATAAGAGACAGAACAATTAAAATCTCTTCCACAAGATGACAATTAAAAGTAGAGTTTTCAGTCTTAGAGGAAAAAACTGAATATGTTAAAAATCTCTGGTTGACAAGCCAGTAGAATATTTTTAAAATGAGTTTTGAAAAATCATCCCCCATCTTATACATTTGCCTGAATTCTTGATTATCGTTCTAAAGATGTCCAGGTGCGACACAACTGGCCAACTGTTCTGCGTCAGTTTTTTGTCGAGACACACACACACACACACACACACACACACACACACACACACACACACACACACACACACACACTCCCATGCACACTCAGTCTAAGATGCAGCACCCAGCTCATTCGTGCTGAAAGCTTTCTTGCACAGATGAATGAACTCCAGTTTGCTACAAAAGTTAAGAAGAATCAATCGGGCCGCCTTCGAGAGAAACAAATGCAAAATGAATGTAATGGTGATTTATGATGTGGACAACGACCACCTCTCTTTCACTTTTATTTGTTTGTCCATTCAAAAAAAAATACAACATCAAACCAATAACATTTAGTGTTTGGCAACTTTCCAGCTTGAATATGCCATACTACCAATGCATCCTTGGCTAACGTCTCCTTGTTCACATTCTATGCTCAGCTGCATGTCACATGCATGTTTGCGAGAGGTGTCGCTTTGGTCAGGTACCCAAAGGTTGGGTGGGGGAGAGGAGGGAGTGAATTGAGGCTACGTTCAAATCTTGCTAGCAGCGTGAACATCTCAGATTTCATCTTCAACCCATGTGTCTAACATTTTGGTTTGGTAATTTGAGTGATATTTTTTTTTTGTTTGTTTTTGTTTGTTTTTTTTTTTTATGGCTTGACTCAGTAAAAAGACTGTTCTCCACAACATCTTCTCATCAGAAAGCACAAAAGTTGCAAAGTGGGATGTCAAGGAAGCGTCACTTCCCAAACTGCATGTGGGTTCACACGAAGGACACCTTCATAGGCCTGCAAATCAGTTACCGTGGTAACAGCAGCCTCAAGTTTTGGTTGGCGGTGGAGGGAGGGAGTGTTCTAGAAACAGATGCTTGCTGAAAAAGGTGGTCATCAAACATCTACACCTTTGTTCCATTCATATGATTCCCGGTCTCTGTCTGTCAAACGCATACACACACACACACACACACACACACACACACACACACACACACACACACACACACACACACAC
>NW_017806234.1:584972-586886 GCF_001891065.2 Hippocampus comes
ACACACGCACACACACACACACACACACACACACACAGAGTAATTAACATGGCATTAATTGGAGTAGTAGGTTACCAGAGGCCAATTAACAGCAGGACCTTCACAATGAACAGCTGTGTTAGTGAGTACTTGTAGGCCAGTAATTGTCATGTGCATGAGTTTTCCCAGGGCAATGCACAAATACCCACAAACATACGCAATCTTAAAGACACACGCCCCATCTAGATTAAGTACACTATGGAAACAAGCTCTATGTTTGCAGTAACAGAGAGGCAACAACATGAGGAAGGAGGAGTAAGGAGCAAAACATCAGCTGAAGGGTAGGCATTCAGAGCAGATGATTGCCAGCAGCAACCAGGCGATGCGATGGCTCTACTTCTCTCTTCACATCTGCCCTCCATGTGTTTGTGTGTAATTGACATGCACATCTGCCGCCAAAGCCCTTTATACATTACGTGACTGACCTGAGCACAAATGTCAGGGCCGCTCAGTTGGCTGCACGGAGGTCAGCTGACTTATGGAATAATATTGCAGAAAACATCACTGAGTCCTGCCCGGCATCCACCAAATCAAATTTTATACACGTGGACAAAGTCTGTATTAATATATCAAACCGTGCATCCATTTTCTTGCACTAATCCATGGTCAAGACACAGGGGCAGCATATCAAGCAGGGAAGCCCTGAACTCCCTCTCCACAGCCACTTGATCCGACACTTGAAGTGGGAACCCAAGGTATTCAAAGGCCGGGTATCGAACCCACAACCTCTAGGTTGGGAGATGACCACTTTACCACCTGAGCCATGCCACTCCCAGAATCAGTGACAAAGGGCAGCTTTGGCAGAGTTCGACCATGAAATTGAAAATACAACTAATCAAATTCATATTCCCACTATGGCCATTTTATAATTTTTATTTAAAATAACATCCGTGCTTTTGGAATGTAGGACGAAGCCCATATACCCGCAGAAAACCCACATGATCACAGGTCAAAGATGCAAAACCCACACAGGAAGGCCATGGCCCAGATTCCAATGCCCAACCTCCGAACTGTGGACAGGCTAACCACTGGTTCACCATGCTGCCGTTTTTGAAATCATTAAAAAATAATAATAATAATAAAAAATAAAATAAAACTCCCATCTTTGTCAGTGTCTCTTCTTTTTCCTAGCATGCTTGCTAGTTTCACAGAGACAGGATGGGCCAAAGGTCACCTGACAAAACCATTTGATTTATCTTTGCCTTACTGCGTGTATAATATATATGCTTCAAAACCCACACGCTGTGAAACTGGATCATCACTACATACGGGGTAAAATAAGTAGAACTCTGGCGTCATCTAGTGGACAGACTGCGTACCACATAAATTGGATGACAAGCACCTCCTCCCTCCTCCCCGATGGGCAAAGGGATTCCTCCTACGTGGAGTCACTGGTAAGAAATAAACTACACTTAGTTGTTGACATCAGGTTGGATTCTTTGTTCTATGACGTTGAAGTTCAAGCTGCTTTTGATTCCTGCTACCATGGGCGTCATTAGGCCTATTTTAGGGAGGCTTCAGCCTCCCTAAAAATGTCTTTAGCCCCCCTAAATAATTTCATTGCATTATTTAAAAAAAAGTATTATTTATTTTTCCTGTACTTTTGCTAATATATTGCATCAAATTCAATGTAATGTGGCCATTTTAAATGATATTTCGATAACCTGCCATTATTGTAATGTTAAATCTCCCAGGTTTCCTGAACGCAACAGGTGTTGCGTTAGCATTTGACGTGTCTGTCACCATCGCCACATCAAATGCTAACGCAACAACTGACAGTTCATTGCCGAAAGTCAGGTTGAGTCGACAGCATGGATATTCGACAGTTTTTTAGAAAGGTAAATTAAGTATTCAATGCATCCATGCTGGTAAAAC
>NW_017806234.1:587189-589826 GCF_001891065.2 Hippocampus comes
ATATATTAATACATTTTGGTAGAGAGGAATATAGGCCTACTGTCATCTAGGTTATGTTATCGGGCATCCTTCTAATTCCCTTGAATAACCAAGATTGAACTTTTGAACTCTTTATAATTTCTATTATCTAGTCCAGTTAAAGTCCAGGGGAGGAAGCCCCATCATAGTAAAGAGGATACTAATGTGATGTGTGTAGTTCTTCATAGCCTCTTCATTTTGCTCTCAAAGTGCACGGAATTGATGGATTTTTAACAGAATGTAGAAAAAAATTCTCCCGGGGGGGCATGCCCCCGGACCCCCCTAAAGGGGCTGTGTTCCCCTTGGGGCTAAGCCCCCCTTGTTCTTGAAACCTAGTGATGCCCCTGCCTGCTACTAATTGTCATGCAAGCAACTGCTGGGATGAGCGCATGCAGACAGTCAGTGACCTTCATGAGACATTGCTGTTCATAGAACAATAATCTGCACTCCACTATGTGCATTAGTGGAGTGGCCACTTCTTGTCACAAACAGATTATCACAATATGACCAGTACTTTTTTTTTTTAATAGATAAAAAATAGGAACTATTTTTTACTTGCAATTTTGTCATGCAGTATTTTCTCATGTTCCTAAAGATAAAAAATAGGAAAATAGGAACTATTTTTTTTTTATCTATATAAAATAGGAACTATTTTTTATCAATAGGAACATGAGAAAATACCGCATGGAAAATAAATAATAAATAAGTAAAATAAAATATAAAATCGGAAAATAGGAACTATTTTTATGGATATAAAATAGGAACTTTTTTTTTCTATAGGAACATGAGAAAATACTGCATGGCAAAATTGCAAGTTCTTCCATATTAAACGCATCCAAGCATGCTTCTACGGATCTCGTTTTGTGTTTTGGCACACAGCTACGCAGGTAATGCAGGATGAAGAATCAATAGGCTATTTGAAAAGAGAATACCTCATTTATTAATCATAGATGATATCAACAGCCTTTTCATGCCATGAGAATTTAAAAAGCTGTCCACCCGGGATGTTATCCTGAACATACTCATGCATTCATTACTAAATATAAAGAGACAACATGTGGGGGGTACCAATGGTCACATAAGCTTCTCCTAAGCCAGACTCAGGCAAAGTACAGCTCGGGAGTCATATCTGGCCCTCTCACACTCTCTGACCAGCCATCGGTGACCATGATATCAAAGTAAAACGTAAAATATGCAGTACCTTTATTTTGAAAGTTGGGGCTTTTATGTGCACGCGTCGATGCTAGTACAAGCAAGTTCGCGAGCAAGAGCTACAAATTGTGTGTGAAGTGTTGCCAACTTAGCAACGTTTTCACTAAATTTAGGGACTACTCTGACTCATCTGGCAATTTTTTTTTTCCAAAAAAGTGACTAGAAAAAAATGACACTGGTCCTAATGTTAGCAACATTCTGATTTCCTGCATGGTAACGGCAAACAAGTCGAGAACATCTGCTCTGATAATACTGTACACAAATCTACAAGTTCATATACTGCATGTATTAGGTGGAGTCATGACTAGGAAGGGCTAATATGAGTTGGTAGTTGTACAATATTAATGTTCAGAGTTTTAAAGTGTAAAGATGTAATTTTAATGACCGCTTATAATTTTGTTTCAAGTCTGTATTTCCTAATTATAACAACATATACTATATCTACACACGTAGCAAATTATTGAAATAAGACAAACTAGATAAAATAGATAATCAAAATTGAACATCGGAACTGTCACCAATTGAACTATTTCAATCAAACATTGTTTTTGCAAAGGGAGTATTTATAGAACTTTTATTGCTGTGATTGAAATGCAACTGAACTGAATGAAGTTTCCTTTAAGTGTACTCATGGACATCCAAGTAGAATTCAATTTGTTCATGCACCAACAAGACTCCAAAGCACCAGCAGCTGTGGTGTCCCCTCTCCTTCTGTGAGGTTGAAGTCAGGGTACGTGTTTCTAGCTTAGCCTCCTCGCTATCTTTAGTGGTAGCGGAGTGGATAACATTATCTGTCATGGAAGCGGATGGTATTTTTAGTGGTGGGAGTGGGGGTTGCAGGCTCGTGAGAGCAGCTGCAAATGTCCTGACACCATCAGCGCCCTTCCTCCAGAATGCTCCTCTCTCTCCCAGGATGCCGGACAGTGTCGGTGTCTGACGTTTACACTGGTCATTTTATTTATCAAAGCACGGGGACACAAGAAGGACAGGACAACTGACCACTGACTTAACTTTCTCATTAAGAGCTGAAAACTCCAACATCTTCAATCGAAAGGGAATCAGTCATTTAAAGAAGGACAATAAGGTCAGCAGAATTAAAACGTCACCAGCCATAGAACCGGGGACCGCCGGGCTCGAAAGCAAACATCTCAAAAAAGGTAAGTTTCGCTTGATCTCTAACAACACTCTTAAGTCACAATTTGCCAAGCATGTGCGCACACTTACCATTCTGAACTTGAAGCAGCACAGTGTCCGTTGGCCATGAAACAGTTTACCTGACACAGGGTCTGATCACTAGTGGCTTTTTTTAGATGAACTACTTTTTCTAGCCTCAACTCTCACTGGAAGACTTACTGAATGTTAAAAAAAAAATATATATATATATATATATATATATATATATATATA
>NW_017806234.1:589907-632078 GCF_001891065.2 Hippocampus comes
TATATATATATAAATAAACATTTTGAATTTTGCTTCATTTGCCCTTAGATCCATTTGCCTCATTCAACAACAAAAGACTGACATCATGGACATTTTTGGGGGCGCCCCTCGTGTTTTGGGTTACCCACGGCCTGTTTTAGTACAATGTGGCGCTGACGCCACTCTCAGATGCCAAATCGGAGGAGACCCTCGTCCTGATGTGATCTGGGAGCGCAAAAACATCCCGATCGTCACTGAAGGACGGTACAAGCTCTCAGAGGAGGGAAAGTTCTACCTGCTGAGCATCCATGGGGTAAGCGAGACGGATGCAGGGCAATACATCTGCAAAGCCAGAAACAATGTTGGGGAAACCTATGCAGCAGCATCCCTCAAAGTGGAGGGAAATGACCAGCAACTGGAAGTGAACGGTGTCGAGCAGCACATCACAGAAAATGAGCATATGAATGGAACCAGCACATTGCAGAATGGAGACCATATAGAAGAGAATGGTGACCAGACGGAAGGGAATGGAGCACACAAATTTGACCCAGAGGTTGACTTCACATCCGATGACAAACCCAAGTTTCTTCTCATGCCCCGATCGTTGCGAGTGGACAGAGGAGAGGATGCTGCCTTCTCATGTAAGGTCTGGGGCAGGCCTTTGCCAGAGGTAGTATGGGAAAAAGATGGCAAGAAACTGAATGACATCTTTGAGAGTGCCCACTTCTGCATCAGCATTCAAGACGGAGGATGGTTCCATCTCAAGATTAACAGAACACGCATGCCTGACAAGGGTGTCTACACCTGCAAAGCCATGAACTGCAATGGCGAGGCCCTGGCTGGTGCTGTGCTCCTTGTTGAACCTGTGCCCGAGCGAGAGGATGGCAGAAAGTCCAACCGGCGGTCGTCAAAACACATAGAAGAGGAGCTCAGTTTGTCAAGGCTCAGGGAGAAGTCGCCGATCAGTACGTCAAAGGTCAAGAAGTATGTAGTGGCAGAGGGGAAACATGCAAAGTTCCGCTGCTTTGTCACAGGGAAGCCAAAGCCAGACATCATCTGGAAGAAGGACAGTGTGCCCCTCAAGCCAGGAAGGCGCCACCTTATATTTGAGGACAGGGAAGGTTATTACACACTGAAAGTTCTGTACTGTAAAGTTCAGGACACAGGACTATATGCGTGTGAAGCATCCAATGCCCTTGGGGATACTCTCAGTGCAGTTCACCTGTCAGTCAAAGGTAAGATCCAACTTATTCAACACTACCAAACTATTTTTTGTGTGCAGTGTCCTGCTTATTTATCCACACATCTTTTATGCCACTTGTACTATTCAGGAGGAAAGCTAGAGCCTCCCAGATGCCTTTGGGTGAGAAATGGGATACACCCATGAATAATCAGATATCAGGCACCAGGCTCACATTTACACAGACACCTGTGGGCAATTGCACTTCTTGAAATGAACTTACATAGAATGCTCTGGACTGTCGGAACAAAGGAAGCGTCAGTACCCAGCGAGAACTCCTGTTAGGACAGGGAGAACAGTCACACATTGACAAGCCACAAGAGCCACGAGATTCAAATCTACATCCAAAGACAAATGTCTTGTGGCACATTTTAATCCATTTCATTACCACTTAATATATTCAAGGTCACAGGTGGTTATGTAAATCCCAGTTTAATTTGGGAGGAGGCATTGCACTCACAAGATGAATATATAGGCCTCCTGCTTGCATTCTTCTCCTCCTCCTCGTACGTGTGTGGGTTTTCTCCAGATATTCCCACTTCATCCCACATTCTAAAATCATTCCCATTTGGTTCATAGAAGACTAAATTGCCAATAGGTACGAATATGAGTGTGATTGATTGCCAACCATGCAGTCCAAGGTGTAAACCCCACCTCTTGCCCAAAGTCAACTGAGATAGCTGGAGGGAAGGGAGATGGAGAGGCCTCCTTATTGAAGAGAGAAGAGGACACTAAATACATGATATAGATTCCCAAATGTGGCTTTAAAGAGTGAAACAAATCATGGCCCTCTCTTTGCTCTTAAGGCACCCATGTGCGATTTAAGCATCCGTTAAAAGATTTGGAGGTAAGGGAGCGGAATGTTGCCGTTCTGGAATGCGAGGTACCCGATGAGTCAGTCCTGGCCACATGGTACCATGAGGATCAAAGGTTGATGCCCAGCAGCAAATATAGGATTGAGCAGCAAGGCACCAGGCGAAGACTAACCATCCAAGATGTGGAAGTGGATGATGATGGAGTATATCTCTGTGAGATGCCAGATGGGGCAAAGAGCATAGCGGAGCTGTCGGTCAAAGGTATTCGCCACCAGGTCATCTTTTATCTTTGCGAGCCTTATTCATATGAAGGTGAGTGGCCGTAAGAATATTCACACTAACTCTTACTCTTTCAGGTAAAATCGTGCGTAAACTTCCACGAAAGGTGGAAGTGTATGAAGGCGAGAATGCTGCATTCTGTGTGGAAGTGGAGGACGAAGACATGGAGATCCTTTGGTTCAAAAATGGGCTAAAGCTGCATGAGACACACCAGACAATTCTCAAGTCTTTTGGGAAAACGCACGTTCTGGTCTTTGTCAACGTGGCCCATCAGGACTCCGGGGTGGTGACTTTTGTGACGGGAAGATCGAAAACCTCGTCACGTCTTAAAGTTAGAGGTATGCTGTCGTTCTTTGTTTTCAGGATTTCTTTCTGTCATTTGTCTGTCATGTCATTTCGTCTTTTATTTATGTTTTTTAATGCAGTGACCTAGACCTTTCAAAATATGTACATGCATACTGTATGTATGATTGCCAATTCACATCTTACATTAGATGATCCTAATTACTGCACTACTTACTGGTCACTTTATTTTGCATAACTGCTGTCATACTAGAGTGGCTCAAACTACCGGCGACACATTCCTATAAGGAGGTTTTACATACTTGGCCAGTAAAGCTGATTCAGATTAAAGAACGAGTGCATGCTCTATAAATCCCAGATGTTTATAACAAGCAAAAATAGTCAAATCTTAGCAAATTGCATTCCATTTTTGATGCAGGATCAGAAGCTATCTGTAGTTTAGTCGGGACTTCATTCAGATTTCCCAAATAAAATGTAACGTGAAATACCATTGAACCCATCCAGAAAATTATGTTAATGTTGTCCGACTGGGGAAACTAACAGGAGGAAGTGTTGGTAGTCACTGACTTTGCAGGTGACCAATGGCAGAGATCTTCAATGTCAGAGTGCTTTTATATTTTGATCGAAAGAAAAGAGCTGAAATCATTTTTCTGGTAGAATTACTAATGCTTTTCTTGAAGCCGCAAGACACCGACCACCAATTTGTCCACTTGGAGTCAAAATGGATTTGGATGGCCCAAATGGCGCCCTGCTCTCTTGGGTTGCTGCGCCGGACAACCAGACGACTCGCTCTATCTTTGTGGTGGAGAGTCAGGAAGTGGGGTCACAAGAGTGGAAGAAATGCTTTACTTCGGAGAACGCCACCTCAACGGAGATCCGCAGTGACAGTGTACCACACGAGGGAGACTACCGCTTTAGAATCTGCTGCATCAACAAGTACGGCCGCAGTGGCCATGTCGAGTTTCCAAAAGTTGTCCATATGGGTAAGTTATATTCTACACTGTCGTTTCAAGAATACAGCCACTGACAAAATATAACGTGTGAAATTTGGATCCCAATTGTGAGGTTTCTCACTTTTTTCAGTTCCAGGAATAAAGATTTGCAGTCACCTTCAGGACCTGGAGGTGACAGAGGGAGAGGATGCTCTCTTTTCCATCGTGTTGTCAGCCTCAGTAGTTGGTACCTGGTTTTTGAACAGTGCTCAGCTGCAAGACGGCGGACGATACACAATAAAACAGTCCAAAACACAACATATGTTGGTTATCCATGAAACTCTCGCTGCAGAGGACGTGGCAGAGATCACGTTTATCGCCAATGGGGTGCGAAATTCAGCAGTTCTCAAGGTTAAACGTACGTGAAGCAATCTCTTGTTTGTTGTTGTCAAACTGAGCCTCAGATGAGTTCATAATGTTGAGTATGCAGCCTACTTGTGTCTTTGCAGCCGCAGTCATGAAATTCAGCCCTGTGCTGGAATCTGACAGGACCAAGAAGGTGGAGACCGGTGACATCATTGTGCTCTACTGCGAAGTATCCCACCCTTCAGCCCAAGTATGCTGGTTCAAAGACGGTGAGGAGCTGCAGGTGAGCGATGCCCTAAACATCCAATCAGATGGGATCATGAGGAGAATTGTGATTCAGTCAGCGGAGAAACATCACACTGGAGTTTATACATGTCAGACATCGGGGGACATGATCACATTCATGGTCGAAGTTGCAGGTAAAGTGCCTGAACAAATTCTATACTTGTACAATACCTTGTATTATGTATGCTAGTCTATATGTATGTATGCTAGATATTCATTCAAATTTTAAATGTGCCGTCATTATCATTGCTGCTAGCCGGTCGGTGCGTTCACATTTTAAAAGAAGGTCAAATTAAAGTTGACCTGTAAAGGTTCTACTGCATTTTCGGTTAATTCTCAAAGATGAAATGTGCTTTGCAACATCGAACGCATTTATGCCCTTTTCGGACAATCACTTTGGAGATACAGTTGCCAGAGAATCAGTAAAACATCTCTCCATCATTGTTTCAGGTCCTTCAGTGGAGTTCATTCCAGCCCCGGAGGAAGACCTTCATAAAAGCAGCATGGAACTTGACCCTGTGGTGCTGCTCTGCCATGTCTCCAGAGAGGATGCTCAAGTTCTGTGGTAAGAGAGTAGACAAGAGGAATTTATCTGGTGCACGTTTTTATGCAATGTTCTCACTTTTGTTGCTTAATGAAGTTGGTTGTTTCTGATTTTATTTCAAAATGTGTATCTGGTATGGTCTGGTCCAGGTACAAGGATGGTTGTGAAATCAAACCCAATGACAACATCACTCTGCAGGCAGAGGGAACACTTCGGAGGTTGATTATCCGTTCTGCCGAAACCTCCGATGCCGGCAACTACATCTGCCAAGCGGAAAACAACAGGATGGAGTTCACCGTTAATGTTAGAGGTGGGTTGCAATGAAACAAGTAGTGCAACAGCAAAAGAAAAAGCTCTTTTTTAAACAACTACAAATCAAGCCCCGCAATTGCTCCACAGAACCCCCGGTGATCATTGTAGAGCCGAAAGATGATGTCATGATGGAACGTTACATTTCGGAGGACATTCACATGCAGTGTGAGTTGTCTCGCTCAGCCGGGAAAGTCCAATGGTTCAAGAATGGAGAAGAGGTGGAGGAGAGCGGCAATATCCAGCTGACCAAAGAGGGTCCCTACAGACGCTTGACCATTCTCCACAGTACGGTGGAGGATGGGGGGGAGTATGTCTGCGAAACAAATGGGGACTCTGTATTCTTTCAATTGATTGTCACAGGTAAAACCGAAATTGGATTTCACAATGAACACACATACAGTGTGTTTGATATGCAGGCTTCAATCATATTTCCTTTATGCACCAGAGCCTCCCATACAAATTATTTCCCCCACTGAATCTGAGCTGAAACTCACTCACCTGGCTTCCACCAAGCTAGAGCTCAACTGTCAGATCTCACATTCTGATGCTCATGTCACGTGGTACAAAGACAGCTTAGAGGTGGAAGAGTGTCCAAACCTCATTCTGGAAGTGGATGGAGCAAAACGCCGGCTGGTTATACCTGTGGCCTCTGTGAAGGACGCAGGAGAGTATGTATGTGATACTGAACATGACTCTGTTGCCTTCATAGTGACTGTTACCGGTAAGAATTAAGGTGGATGTTTTACTTGAAGATACTCATGTAAAATGTTAATTAATGGTTTTTCATTCATTTAGAGCCACCAGTGGCGCTTTCCTGCCCTGAAAACACACCGAGGACGCTGGAGTGTTTTGCAGGGAAGTCAATCGTACTGGAAGTCAAGGCCTCTCGCCTCAATGCAGATGTGAAGTGGCTGCGAAACGGCCAAGAAATAGAGGGGAGCAACTTTGTGGCCATCACGGAGAATGGCTTACTACGTCGTCTTGAAATCCTCTCGCCTTCTCCAATGGATTCTGGCACATACACCTGTGATGCTATAGATGACAGACTTGACTTCCAGGTTAACATTTTAGGTAAGGCTGCTAACCAGTTGTGCATATCTGGGTTTGTTTTGGCCATTGTAACTTATTTATTGTTTTATGTGTAATTCTGCAACTTTAGAGCCCCCAGTGAATATCTTAAGGAAGTCTGAGATTCACACAAATCTCAAGGTATTACCTTCTGATGACATTGTGCTAGAATGTGAGCTGTCCAGAGATAATGCTAAAACCAAATGGTACAAAGATGGCTGTCGTATTGAGTGTGACGGTAGATTCTGTGAGGAGGAAGAAGGCGCGTTTCGCTCACTTGTCATTCTCAACGCTGAGCTTGGAGACTCTGGAGAATACTTTCTGGATGCTGGAGACGATAACATCGGATTCCAGGTTACGGTGCAAGGTAGCATTTACTGTACAGCAGCAAATCAATGCTTCACATTTGAAAAACCAATTTTAAGTTATTGTCTGCGTCAGAGTCTCCGGTGACTATTGTGGGCAACTCTAAAGATGCTGACTTCCAGGAGATGACAACGGGCGATGACCTAATACTGGCTTGTGAGTTGTCCCGTGCAAATGCTCCAGTCCAATGGTACTGCAATGACAAGCTGCTTGTCAGTGATTCCCGCATCCATATAGAATGCTGCGGGACTCTGAGGAAAATCATCATTTCAAATGTTCAACCTTCGGATTCCGGAAAGTACACGTGTGATGCAGTAGACGACAAGATGATCAGTGTTGTTCAGGTTCAAGGTACAGCCATCCCCTCAAGTATCATTCGGTGCATACAGTACAGGGAACTGACGTAACTTTTTTTTTTTTTGGTATTCTTAAAGAGCCTCCGGTGACATTCCTGAAGAAGGAAGATGGCATTGTTGTGACTGGTTATGAGGCAGAAAGTGTGACCTTGACAAGCTTTGTGTCCAAAGAGAGTGCTCTGGTGCACTGGCTCAAAGACTGGACCCCCATCGAAGATGAGCGCTTCCAGGCACTAATGGAAGGCCACAGGCGTAACCTCACCATTGCACCTTTGAGGCGCTCGGATGCTGGCGAGTACACCTGTGATGTCAAGACTGACCAAATTCACTTCAGCTTGCTGGTAAAAGGTACAAACTGTTTTTGACATCTGATTATTCATGTGGAATCCGAGATTAAAATATACTGTATATGTTTGGGTTATCTCTGTATTGCAGGAATGAGAATTAAGTTTGTAAAGCCAATGCAAGACACTGTAGCCCATGCTGATGGAATGGTGACTCTCCGCTGCGAAGTGTGCAAGCCCAAAGCAGATGTACTGTGGTTGAAAAATGGCGTGGAAGTGGTTCCGAACAGGAGGTTTTCCATTCGAGCAGATGGAGTCGAGAGATGTTTGACTATACATCGTTTGACACGAGAGGATTCTGGAGAGTACGCCTGCGAATCCAAAGATGACCGCACAGCGGCGAGACTTGTAGTAAAGAGTAAGCATGCCTAGATGATTCCATTGTACCTGAAACGTGATTCATACACATTGTTTTGTCACTTCAGTGCCTCGGGTGGTTGAGTTTCTTACTGAGCTTCAGAACACCACCGTGCTGGAAGGAGAGGATGCTACCTTCAAGTGTGTGGTTTCGCCCGAGGATGTCCAGTTGGTTTGGTTCATGGACAACGAGGTGATCAATCTCAGTGACCGTATCCAGGTTACACAGAATGGCTTGTGCCACACCTTAGTGATGAGGAGGTGCCACATGTTGGACTGTTCCAAAATCAGAGCTGAAGCTGAAGGGACAATGAGCAAAGCAAATCTCAGAGTGCAAGGTAGGTGTATTGGAAGTAAAATGTGTGCATAAACTACTTTTTTCCCCCAAAAATATCAAAATGGAGTGCATTAACTTGATGTCGCCTTTCTCCTTCGTGTTCAGAGGCTCACGTTATGTTTACAAAGAAAATGGAGGCTGTCATGGCAGAGGAGTTTGGTGATGCCACCCTGGAGACGGAGATTAGCCTTGAGACAGGCGAGGTGCAGTGGATGAGACAGGGGCTGGTCATCCAGGCCGGGCCACGATATTCACTCAACCAAAATGGATGTCAACGCAGTTTGACCATACACAATCTAAATCTGTCGGATCGCGGAACCTACCGTTGTGAGACTCTGCACGACAGGACCCAGGTCAAGCTAAATGTAGAGCGTAAGTGGTCAAGCGATACGCTGTCAGGCTCGAGGAGCATTATAAGAAATTCTTGAAATTGTTTTTTCTAATTCAACCTTGTCATCCAATGTAGCCCGCAAAATCTCCATTCGTAAAGGCCTGATTGACCAGGAAATCTTAGAACGTGAGACGGCATCTTTTGAGGTGGAGTTGTCCCACATTGACGTAGAGGGCATTTGGCAGAAGGACGGCATTCGGGTGAAGCCAAACAACCAGTTTAGGGTAAGCACCAATGGGCGTGTCCATGGCCTCACCCTTTCCAGTCTCACCCTGGAGGACACAGGTACCATTGTCTTCTCAGCCGAAGGGGTGCGCACGACTGCCAGGCTCACAGTCAAAGGTAACAGTGGATTTTTTTGTTTTGTTTTGTTTCCACTGTTTCCTGTATAATTATTTACAAATGATAACATTAACAGAGACACCAGTTACCACACTAAAAGCTCTGGTTGATGTCCGCGTGGAAGAAGAATTTCCTGCCACTCTGGAGTGCGAATTCTCTCGACAAAATATCGAAGTCAGATGGTTCAAGGTAAAATGATTGGCATCTTGAATACAGAATGAACCTTAAAATGGACAAAATATGAGAACTAAACGTGTCTATCTTCAACAATAAACCAGAATGGGACTGAACTGAAGCCAGGCAAGAACTGTCGGATCTATTCCATGGGGCGAAAGAAGTTCTGTCAGATTCTGCAGTGCTCTCTGGCAGACTCTGGCATCTACACTTGTGATGTGGGGGAAAGCAGCACTTCTTGTTCTTTGGAGGTTTATGGTGATGAAAACACAAAAATTGCTTACATATACTGCATGTTCATTCGGATCGCTTTCTCCGATTCAACCCTGTTTCCTGAACTTATAGCGCACGAGCTGACGATTCTGCAAGACCTAGAGGACCTTTACATCCAGGAGGACCAGAACGCAGTCTTCATGTGTGAGGTTTCCCTAGGCAACGTGAGCGGAGACTGGTATAAGGACGGCCACAAGATTCGTCCCACCAGCACTATCAAGACTCGCACGGAAGGTCATTTTGCAACACGTTATCACTGAAAATTATGATAATTCCTTCTTGCAATCATTTGTTCAGTCTATATCCCAGGTGACATATGGTGGGATGTGGCATACACCGTAAACTGATCAAATACAAAAACGACCAAAGAAAACACTGTTCAGGGTTGCCTATCCCAGCTGACAATGACACTTAACTCAACTTATAGACAGTGACTGACTGGTAGAATGTCCCAATTACGATGTGACTTTGAGCAATTGTGACTGGCACATTGCGTGGAATCTGTCACATGCAAATTCTGACATAACGAACACTAATATCGCCAGACGTAAGGCAATGACACGTACATTCTTTTATTTCAGGAACTAAACACTTCCTGCTGATGTGCAATGTCAAAGCTGAGGATGCTGGAGAAATACGATTTGTTAGCAGAGACGTTGAATCTTCGGCTTACCTTGAAGTAGAAGGTACAATGGCTGTGACGGTCCTCTGTGTGGTGTGGGAGATCAATATCTTGAAAATTTTTCATCTCACTTCAGAACTCCCAGTGTCAATTGTCAAACCATTGCGGGACAGGACAGCTTTGGAGAAACACCGTGTCATCCTGGAGTGCACCACATCTTCAGCTAGCTGTAGTGCTACCTGGTACCGGGGCAAGGAGAGGCTTGTGCCCTCTGATCGAATGGCTCTCCTCGTCGATGGTTGCTGTCATAAACTCGTGATCCAGCAGGTAGCAGTTGAGGACGAGGGCACATACAGTATTGAAGTTGGGGAGCATACCTCCCAAGCCAAACTCTTGGTGGAAGGTAGGAACAGTTAACGTGTTAATTCCATTAATGTTACTGCAATATTTATTGATATTTTTTGGTCAGTAATAAGAAACAACAATATATTCAGCCCAGGAGCTTGTGATCCTGCAAGAGCTGGAGGATGTGGAGGCAACAGAGAATGAACCGGCGGTTTTCCAGTGCAAAGTCTCTGTTGCTATCAGCAGAACCCCAGTTTGGACGCTCAACGGTGAGAATATTCAGCCTGGCCCCTCCGTACGCCTGGAGAACCACGGCACTGTGCACAAACTCACACTGAAGCACACTAGTATGGACATGAGTGGCGTGGTGAAGTTCAATGTTGGTAAAGCGAAGAGCAGCGCCATTCTCACTGTGAGAGCATGCAAATGATCTGAAACTGGAAAGCAGCCTCTATTTACGATTTTCATTGCACTTTTTTTTTTAAAACAGTGATACTCATTTTCCTGCTCAATTTACTCTGTTCAACAGAGGTGGAAATATGTCCTACATGATCAATTCATAAATTTCACGCCTTAATCTTCAACTTTCAAACAAGACCCAAGTTACTATGGGGAAAAAAATTGAGTCCCCATTAGATTTCAAGGAATTTGGGTCAAGGCATTACTTGGTTAACCCAAGCAAGTGATACAATCTTGTTTACGCAAAAAACGTACACAGATTAACCACTTGCACTCATCTAGCTGTAAACCTACTAACAGACCAACAATGCCAAAACAGTCTCTCTATTGTCTATTAGTTTATTGTCGAATTAAACCCATACCTGACAAAAAGCTATGAACAGCTAGCTAGCTGTTATTTGTCTAGCTCTGTGAATAAATTGCCAAGAAGCTTACCTGTCATTGTGGTTTTATTGTGAAGTCTGAGCTGTCTTTTTTTTGAATTGCAAAACTTGCCAGTCGCCATTCTCTTTTTCCCCAAACTTAATCACTGAATTCAAATTACCTAAAGGTGACCTGTTTTCTCAGTTTCATCATTTGACATGAGCAAGCTAAACCATGATTGGTCATTACCAGTGGACAGCAAGTGGCAAAGTGGCCACCGCCTGAGATGGATAAAAACTGGGATTTTCCTGTTTAATTCATATTCCACAAAAGCAAGAATAATCAGAATGCCGTGTTTAGACTAGTGGGGGTGCACAGAACATATACTAAAGAAACATGAAACTAAAACGTCCTGTATAAGGAACCTCGAGGACTGGGGTTGGACACCCGTGTCTAATTCTGAACCTGGGACCCCTCCACCGTGAGGCAGATGAGCAATCGATTAACTCTTAAAACCCATCTACATATGTATGATTATTCAAATATAATTTTTTGATCCTCCAGGTGTGTCACCCATCACTCAACAGATAAACAAACTCAAGATGACAAACAACATTGTTCATTTAGCATTTATGGGAAAAGGGCATTGTTACATAGTTCGTGTATAACATGGCATGATAAAATAGGTCAAACATTAGATTACAACTATTAAATCATGAGTACAGTAACATGGATGTTGTATATATTAATGACATTTGTTTGCTTCCTGGCTGTGCAAAACGTGAACAAATCTACTGAACGCGTGAGGTACAGTAGTGGCCCTGTAGTGACACTTTTGCTTTAAAGGCAAAGCCCTATAAATAAAAGCCACCTGGTGTGAGCACACCAAACAAACATTTTACTGTTATGTGCCTAGAACAGTATGATTTATTTTAGTAACTTGCTGGTGTTTCTTCGCCAAATTTGGCTCCATGTTCAATCTCACTGAAAAGGTTAATTCGAATAGCCAACAGCCATAAACGTGACAACGAAATGCATCAGATGACACCTCACGAGCCAGAGACAAAAGGAATCATAATTTTTTTTTTTCATTTGGTTTTGTTTGTTTGTTTTTTTTTTTTTTAAAGAATGGAGTTTGATTGACAGGAACTTCAAAAGCATACAGAAATACTGTAAAATATGTTTGTCATCCCTGCTTTCGCTGAGGAGCGGTACTGCAAAAAGGACAATCCAGTCATTCAGCTGCGGCTGTTTGATTTTGTCATTTGCATACATGGGGGAGTCGAAACAATCCAAGAGGCTTGTTGGATCCAACACAGCTCCTTTAAACTCACCGAACATGTCAAATGTCACCTGGTTGGTCTCTCACAACGCCACCGTGAAACGATGCACTTGGACTCCGACGGACAGACGAGACAACTGTGGCATAATTGTAGCTGCACTGACAGATCTCAAAACAATCAGACAGATGACAGTATTGACCAAGAAATCGTTCGGTGTCGATTGTAGCTTTAAATACAGACATCGTAACACACTTTTTACCCCCTGCATGAGATTGTTTCCAGCCTATGTGTACCGTTTCGGAATACAAAGGAAAAAAAAGTCACTGTACTTAGACAAAAATGAAAAAAAGCCATGCGGTCACATTCTGCTCCTCCAATGCTGCACTGAAGAGTTCAAGTTTCACTTTCAAAAGGTGGAAGCGAGCCTGTCAAATACGAATCAATTTGCAGAAAATGTGACCTGGGTGACTTGGAAATGTACACCCACAAATCAGATGCTTTTGAGGGATGTGGCAGGTTTGTCTTGTCTTTGTGGCAAGGCTAAAATCATAAAGTTTTAAAAGGCACCTTCGGGAGGCCAGCTAAGGTTCAGTGAAAAGTGAACTGATGAAATCTCAGCAGTCCAGAGAGTTCAATGCTGACAACAGAGGAAAGGGTCCTTAACCATTTGCTCATCCATTGACATGCGATCACCACTTCCGAGGGAGTGAGGAAATGGAGCATTAATGTAGAGCAATTTTCTGGATGACCCGGGGGTAGCAGCATTAACACTACCGTAGACTCCTCACTTGGGGTAGGCTGGAAAGAGCCTGCGTTTGGGTTGGCAGTGGAAGCTGCAGTCTTGCATGCGTGTGTGTGTGTGTGTGTGTGTGTGTGTGTGTGCGCGCGTGTGTGTGTGTGCGCGCGCGTGCGCGCGCAGGCACAACAGATTAGCATGCCATTCTGTCCAAATTCTGTTAGCTTGTGGCCCCCCCTTGGTGCTTAAGGACAGAATAGACATTATCCACTTTGCTTAGCCGCTCGAAGAAGGGAATGAGGTCCAGAAGCTCAGTGTCAGACATGTCGTCGAACCAAGAGGCCACGGGCACCTGCGAGTGACCAAACAAACTGTCAGTGTATGAAGCGCCACCACGAATATCCATCCATCCGTTTTCGAATCCGCTTCGGGTCGCGGGCGAGCAGGAGCCTATCCCAACTGTCTTCGGGCAGTAGGGGAGGTACACCCTGAACTGGTTGCCAGCCAATCGCAGGTCACACAGAGACGAACAACCATTCACGCTCACATTCTCACCTAGGGACAATTTAGACTGTTCCATTAACCTGCCATGCATGTTTTTGGAATGTGGGAGGAAGCCAGAGTACCCGGAGAAAGCTCACACAGGCACGGGAAGAACAGGCTAACTCCACACAAGAAGGCCAGAATCGAACCCTGCACCTCTGCACTGTGAGGTGGACGTGCTATCCAGTCAATCACTGTGCCGCCCCATCAAGAATAGGTTTTTGTTCAACATCAAATATTCACTCTCATTTTTATTCTAATTTTCATTTTGCACGAAGGATAATATCACCCATTATACAACTCTGTCCCAATACATGCAATTTATCCAGAGTTGATGCTTAAAAAACATTATTCCAAACTCTTCATCCTTTTGGAAAATGTTATTCGAATTGTCAAAGCCTTTCCTTTAGTCTCCCCAAGAAAGTCAACATCACTAAGCATAACTCCATCCATCTTTTTTGTTGCTGTAATTGCCTCTTGTTTCAAGTTGATCTGTACTTTTCGATTTGTAATGTCATGTAGTCAATAATAACATTTTTTTTTTTTTTAATGGACAAATGCCGTCCAAACAAAATTACTCACAGCGTTGTCAGGATGGAAGATGTAAGAGGCAGGAGAGTTGTCGACTATGATGACCTTGTTAAGGTCCCGGCCAAGGCGACTGAGGTCCTTGACATAATTTCCTCTGTGGAAGACGCAGGACTCCCGGAAGAGGCGGCAGCGGAAGGCTCCCCACTTGTCCAGGAGGTCGGAGACAGGGTCGGCATACTATGTCGGCAATAAAGGCAATGGAGAAAATTAACGGTGAATTTTTTATTTGCTTATTTATTTTTTTAACTGTCCTGTTCAGCTGCTTGGTTACGCAGGAAAAATGGATGTGTCTTTTTATACCGAACAGTGAAGTTTTGTAAAATCCCTGGTAGTTTTTATTGTGATCGTAGAACAAGGTTTGAGAGGTGGCTGACAGAGAAAAGGGAACAAGGGGAGGGGGGGGGAGAGCGAGAGAGAGACCCCCCACCTCCAACAAAATAGCAGAATAAAACAGTGTGTGATTAATATGTGATGTAGGAGTCGGGTTCAATCTACATTATAAGCGTAAGAATGGGACAGTCCAGGCTAAGGGGCCAAACAGTGCAAATGCTTTGTGATAGTGGGGGGAGTGCTGAGGCAGGTATGGTGAATTGTAAACAAACAGACATGGACAGACACCTCACCTTGGCTAAACTGGCGGTGAACAGGACACACTCGAACATTTCTCCCATCCTTTTCAGGAACTCATCCACATGAGGCCGCTTCAGGACATACACCTAAAAATCATGGACACTGTTAAACCGGAATGAATTTTAGAAGCTATGTTTGTATGCATCGAAAGCCATGTAAAAGTGAAAGGTCATTAACCATTTACACCAGAAGCACCCAAACTACAGCCTGGGGGACATTTGCAGCCCACCATCCATTTCTTTTAGTAGCCTTCAGCATACGGTAGAAATAAAAATTGACTGGGCCCATGCCATTTGCCTACACCGGAGGTCGGCAACACGCGGCTCGAGAGTCGCATGCGGCTCTTTAGCGCCCCCCAGTGGCTCCTTAGAGCTTTTTAAAAAATGTTTGAAAACGGAAAAACATGGGAGGGATATATATATTTTTTTGTTTTAATATGGTTTCTCTCAGAGGACAAACATGACACAAACATTATTAACGTTTTCCGATGCTGTGAAAATGTGTCGAATAAATATAAAATGTCAGCATTTCGTCAACCAATACTTGCATCACAGCCTGCAACACACGTTTCTATTAGCAGGGCGGGATGGCAGTCAGGGGGCCGTTGTTTAAAAAAAAAAACAAAAAAAAAAAAACGCTGCCTTTCATGTACAATTCACTGAGGGTACTTGCTAAGAATGGGAATTTGAGCGGCCAAGAGAAGCATTTTTAAACGGTACATGTGAGCTATGATAGGTAGCACGCTCCGAAAGTGCGTCCCGTGCCTCGTTCATCTTAGAGGCCGTTACGGCTGTTGCTCATTACGGCATGCGTGTGTAAGTGTGTGCGTATACGCGCGTGTGCGGTAACGGGTCAATAGCGGGAGGTTGGTGGTTCGAAAAGTAGATCTTCCGGCAAAAAGGTTTGGGCAACCCTCCTCTACAGGATGAACTGCAGGGGGAAAAAAAAAACGTTTCATCATGAATGCTCGTTGTGTATTTGTAGCTAACTTAGTCATGTTGATAGTCGGCTAATATAGCTCATATAGATACATACATCATGTGTTGCCTTCATTATAAGGCTTATTTTTTGCGGCTCCAGACATATTTGTTTTTTGTTTATTTTGGTCCAATATGGCTCTTTTAACATCTTGTGTTGCCGACCCCTGGCCTACACTGTACTACTGTACTTATTTTCAACACTGGGGGGCAAGGCAGGAGAAGAGAACAAACGTTTGCTTGTTTTCTCCCAATTATACTTCACTAAAATAGTAAAAAAAAAAAAAAAAAAAATTGCTAACTTATGATAAATAAGGGCAATTGCTTTATAGTAGTAAAAGAAAAAGAACATGAATCGAGATTTGCTCTTCAGGGCAATTTAGAGAGTGCAGCCCATTAATGCATTCACAAGATGGACGGCAAATAGAACCAATCAGCATCAGTGCAGCGGCAAAGCTCACGTGGCAGCCCGGAGTCATATCTCAATACATATTTTAGTAAGAATCAAATTTTAGAATAAATATTAGATTTTTACACTCAAGTGTCAATTAATTCCATTACTTTCATACCTGACCAAGCCAACAACATGGCTGAGAAGTCATTGTTTATCGCAACGACTACAGTCAGTCATGGTTTCATGAAATAAAATGCACACATATCCACTAACTTTGTCAACATGATAATCATGATACAAGCGGGATAAGACCTAAATAGAAAGCAAGGTTTAGAGATTTTTGTGTCATTGTGCCTTTGATTGATGATTTGAATGAATGGGCCATTCATCGCAGTATACAAAACGGTGTCAACTCTGAATGGCTGTTAGCTCGCAAATGCAAATCAGTGCATGAGATAGAAGTAGAATATAAACTATGCGACGGCACATAAAATGACATTGTCTAGTAAATCAAGCTCAGCAAAACATTGCTTGTAGGTTAAACTGACTTTACGATTGTGCTGAACAAAGTTCTGGATTTATATTTCATGAAATGCTGACTATGGACAGTATGAGAAATCATGACTTCTCAGTTAGAGGCAATTGCGAGCATGTGTGGGTGCGCGCATGTGTACAATTGCTTGTATAAGCTTTCGTGCATGCGTACACGTGCATGCGGGTTGGTGTAAGGCAAAAATGCCAGGGCCAACTTTTAATGCCAGTCCAGCCGTGTTTCCTTCACTTCTTCTCTTTATTAATAAAACAACATGCAGTTGCTTTGCTCAACTTTAATGGATTGGTTTGAGTGTTTTAAAGACATCAAAGGTGAAGAATGTCAAAGCGGCCCTTGCCTCCTCCTGTTTTATGTACGCGGCCCTTGAAAGAAAACGTTTGGACACCCCTGATGGTCGCTATCATTCTGGTGAGCTGGATATGCACAAAGCTAAATATCAATGTGTAATTCACAGACGTGCGCAAAATCTGGGACTCATTCCTCCATGTTTTTGTTTTTCTCTCTGTGGCATTGGCGGCTAAGGGCCACGTTCCTGAGCCAAGTCATCCGGAATAGGCTGTGTTTGTCTGAACAAACCTATCCTGGATTACTTGAATCGGGCCCGGGCTACTGGCATGTCTTCTGTTCCAAGTGGCAGTCTCCAGGTCCCAGCCGGCAGCATTGAAGAAGAATTTAACGAATAATAGAAGAGCGGGGTGTGACGCTACCTGGTGTACAGTTCCATCTATTTCCACAGGAATGATGAAATCGGCATTGTTCACAGGCTGTATGAAGAAAGTAAAGAGCGTTAGAGGAGGATGGCATCAGGAGGAAACAAGACATTTGGAGTGTGATGTGTTTGGTTTGTTGTTGTTTTTTAAGGAGTTTGTTTATGTAAGTCGATAGTCCCCCAAACTTTATTGGGCCAAAGCATATTTTTATATTGGCATAATCTCAGGCAACATCACCAGACATAAATGTCACCAAACGTATACTGCCCATCATTATGTGCCACTAGCAAATATAGATGAACAAAGATACAGTTTTTTTTGGAAAATACATCAATAATAATGTCTTAAAAATAGATCATCATCACTCCAAGGTGCTGCCAAATTGTGGTTGGAACCACTGGGTAAGACTGCACTGCCCATCACCAAACACAAAGGAAGCCAGAGGCTGTGTTTTTGGGTTTCTCAGCGAAGACGAACATTATGAAGGGTTGTAAAGAGGTGAAAAATTTCCAACAGATTTTGGAAAAGTTTCAGGTTTGTTTACATGGGACTTCAAATCCTTGGGAAATTTTGGATATACCTATTGAAGATTGGGAGTTTTCCATGCAAATCATTGGGAAAAAAAACACATCCATGAAAGACGGATTGTGCTCTTTCATTGCTGAAAAAAAAAAAAAAATAAAAGAAATCACTTTACTTGAGTAGTTATGAGCCTAAGCTTGCCCATACTTCAATGAATTTTGGCGAGCAAAATAATGGGGGGGAGGAGGAGTTTAAAAATAAATAAATAAATCCAAACTAAGATGTGGTCATTCACAAACCACTGCCCCATCATATTTGCATTCAATCTCTTGTTGTAGTCCGGATTTTGCTAAAATGGATTTTCCCCAATATTTTTTCGAACCTGCACGTCTCTAAAATTCCACAGAGGCTTTCCAACATTAGAAAATTCACAGAATTTTGCAACCCTATTGCGATAACATATAATGATGTTTGTAGAAAAGTGCTTGTACCTTAAACGAACTGTGAACGAGTGTCTCATCCAAGTCGATAACCACGCAGACCTTTGCGGCGTCTTTGGACTTGGCTGGAGGCAGTAGCGGCTTCACCTGGATCTGAAATGGCCACAACACCTCTCAGGAGACCGGTCGGACATTTCAACCCAAAGGGAGCAGGAGGAGCTCGGACTCACCTTGGAGACGGTGCCGTTCTCCTCAACTAGCAGGGGGGCGTTGTTGTTGACCGGCGGGGGCTCAGGCTGGTCCCGGCAGAGGCAGCAGGAGAAGATGGAAAATAAGCCACCGCTGCGGGGCTTCTTGGTGGACAGCGAGGGCGTGGAACCTGCACAGGAAGATTCGGTGCTCAGCAAATATAAAACGAACAGACCTGATGACGAAGAAAAAAAAAAAAAAAAAAAAACGAGCTGCGGAAAAACACAACCTATCCAGAATGTCTGAGTTTTGAGCTTCTTGATCACTTTTCCTAACTTATTGTTCTGGTCCTATTTGTGACCCCAAACACCCCCAGCCCTAAACATGGCCACTCTCTGTTGAGCTGGACGTGAGCGTGTTAGCAACAAACCAAAGTCTTTCATTCCCACTGCCTCTGCTTGTGCATTCAAAGGCCAACTGACCCTCTGCTGGCCTCAGCAGCACCGCACAAAACAGGAAGAGGAAGCAGGCGGGTATTGACGCAGGAAGCAGCTTGTTAGAGCAGAGCTTGTAGTGGCCGTGAAGTAGTCCAGGCTGTTACTTCTTTAATCTTAGACCTTTTTTTTTAAAAATATCTCCTTATTATTATTAGCTCAAATGAACAATTTGCACTTTTTATACTGAGGTAATTACGAACAGTCCAAAAAATGAGTTCAAGAGAAACTTTCTCATGCTGGTTTTCTATATTTTGTGGTAAAAAATGTTCTGATGTCAACCATTTCTATTTTCTAGGCCATGAGTGCCCAACAAATCGATCGTTGTCGACCGATTGTCCGCGCACTGGTCCCAAGTCGACCGCAAGTGTTGTAGGAAGAAATGGAGAGGAAAAAATATACATGGTTGTGTGTGTGTGTGTGTGTGTGTGTGTGTGTGTGTGTGTTATTAATGTTATCATTATTAATAGTATTTTGTGGTAGTTTACACTGCACCCTAAGTATCCTATCAGTTTCGCGTTCACAAAAAAATACAAATAAAAAATAAAAAGCGTAAACAAAAATTGTGTGTGTGTGTGTGTGTGTGTGTGCATATGCGCGCACGCGTGCATTTTTGTATGTGTGCGTGCACGTGGGGTAATGGGTCGATCGCAGGATGTTGGCTGCTTGACAATGCTACAAATCCCAGCACCGGTGAGATCAGCATTTAAATTTGTATTTAAAATAGTTATTTCATACCATCGAATCGCGGCTTGGAATTAAAGTGGATTTACATGGGACAGGAGAGGAGAGCCAATCTCTTCTTCGTCAATGGATGCTACAGCTTCTTGTTTGCTTTTAAACTTAGCTTGTAACCGACGTGTGCACATTTTCAGCATGATGTCTTTGAACCACTGGTGAAAAGGACACTTTGATTCGCTCCTCTTTCATCTATAACTGCTTCAAACAACAAAGTCTATGTAGGAAAAGTGGTTACGACTGTACGACTGTCTGTGTCTTATGTGTTGTGTTGTATTATTTTGTCATTTTATCTTAACTGTTCTTTTGATGGTGGCGTGGGCACCCGCAGCGGCTCCTCTTGTTGGCTGTTATACAGATATAGAATCAAAGTATCGAGACAACACAAGTGCAACTCATCTCAGAAAATGATCATTGACATTACAAAAAAATAATTGTTTCAGTTAAACATTTGGGTGACATAAGAGGTCACGTTGCCTGTATAACATCTGCCGCCTTCATTGGAAGGCTACTCATCACTGTTTTATGTCAAAATAACGGTTGTAACTAAGGTCAGATGCTCGAGAGTGCTTTGAATTTGCAGGTTTAGCTCGATGGACACCCCGCCCCCCCTGGCCCCCTCCCAGAAGGCATGGATAATGACCGATAAGCTACCTGATTATTCAGTAACCTGCACTGATACTCTCTGCAATCGACTGCCGTGTACAGTGTACAGAGCGCTGATTGCCCTGTCATTTATTCACACACTATTCCTTACATCAGGGTTGTGGAACGTGTTTTTAGCGCGTGCCACTGCATAGCAAGGGTTTTACGTACGTATAATCAAGCCAGATTGAAACACTATGATGAATAAAAATACCAATGTTTGCTACGTCCCTATGTTTTGAATTCTAGGTTTGTTTTGGTTCCTGTATGGTACAGCAAGGGAACAACATGCAAAATCAACTGCTTATCTTTGGTGTTAACAGGGAGAGATTTCATGGCATTTAAAATGAATAACAGCAGTTGAAGTCATTTCTTTAAAGGAGAGTGGAAAATCTATAGTTTGCCTTCTTTTTTTTAAATTGAGGATGCAGAAAAGTACAACATTAACAGTTAAAAAGGGTTAAGCATGAGGCTCGCTATGACATCTACCAGCCAGAAGCTGAGTCGCACTGTCTTGGTTTGCAATCTAGAGCGTAAGGCTAGTTCAGGCACTCGCATGCTCCACTTGGGTTTCTCTGCACCCACCACCTGGTAGGGTGCAGGACGGCCTAGGGACAATGGCATGTACAGCGCTGGTTGCTAAGAGATGAAAAAGAAAGTAGCCGGGTGCTTTTTCCCGCCATTTCCGATGTGAGCAGGTGCATGAAGACCCATCGAGGTGCACTTCAGGCTGAGCAAGTCACTGTGCCTGCTCAATGGATTGACCCCACCTCACATGAAGCCAGCCTGCACTTATGGATGGCGCACTGCACTGTGCTAAGTGCAGTGTGAAAGGGTCCAATATTTCCCTCTCCCTTCTATGATATTAGGACTGCAACTATCAATGTTTTTACAATTGATTATCGCACTGATTATTCCATCAACTGAGTCACTGGATCAAAACGAGCTCAGGGTAGCGGCAGGCTGTTAGCTGGCTAACCGCTACCTAGTCTGCATGTTGAGTACGTCGAGCATTTATATGTTCTTTCCTCCTGGAAAGGTACATAACTGACCCCTCCCCGCATTTGATTGGTAACATTGGCATGGGCAGCCTTTCGAGTTGGGGGGTCACAGTTCAAGTCCAGCTTTAGACACAATGGCAAAAAAATTGGCAACTAGTTGTTGGACAAATTCTGGTCTGTTATCTGGCTACTGTTGAGGGGCCCTTGGGCAAGGCACCCCCTGAGCTCCAGAGACGCAGGACTGTTTGCACTTTCACTCATAACTCTCTCAGATCCCTGCGCATGACCGCCTCTCTGTGCGATGTTCAACACCAAAACAAACAGCAGAGTCTAAGTTATGAGTACAAATAAAAATAAAATGACGTGGTGCCGGCCTTTGGCGTGTTTCCGATAAGACAATGGAGAAGCAAAGAATCTTTGCGGTGGGTGTCTTCTCTCCACTTTTTGTTTATTCCAAACTTGTAAGACTCGGCTGCTGTGGCGTCACTTCCGCTGCACAAACTCAAGGCCTGCAGCCATGAACAGAAAAATGCGTCAAAGTGACACTTTCACCTCTTGCAATTCGCTTACGGTCTTCTATGGTGGTCAAACTCTGTCATAACTATCACGTACAATCGAGGCTCATTCGTTAGATGTTGCGATTGGCGGTGGAATGCAATCCTTAAACTTTCCGAACGCAATACTTTCGGAAGAAATAAAAGCACTCACCCGTGTCCCCTCTGTCCGTTGCTTTATTTCCCTCTTCATCCCGGCTGACCTGCGTGATGACCGAGGACGGGTTGGCCATAACGTCCAACTGTGCTCACGCGTCAAACTTGAAGTTTCGTGCGCCGACCGTGCGCCGCATGAACGTCGAGCGGAGGTTGGCCACTCGCCGCCTACAGCTCCTCCATTCCACGCTTATCGGCCGGCCGCTGGAGTGGCTGCTTGGAAAGCCCGAACTTGCAGTACATTTGTCACTAAGTTGGCAACTTTGATTCAATATGGTGCTCAGGCGCCCCTCGCAGTTTCAAGATCCAAACACGGAGGTTTCAAGGCGTCCCATTCCACTTAAAGTGGCGCAGGAAAAGTGAGGGAATGTTCGGAGCGAGCCGCAGCCTCTGCTGGCTTGCACAACTTTGTCGACGATCCCTTAAAAGTTGCTCGCAGAAAACTTAAGTCAAAACTTTTCCGATTCCATTTTCGTGAATATGAAGCAGATCGCATGCGTAACTCAGTGTCGTTCTCATCCTAAATGTCCGGAAAATTGACAAGCAACAAAGAAGTTAACATTGACACTGGTCGGGTGCTTCCGTGTAAGAAGTTATTCAAAAGTTTTCGACGAAAACGTGGAAGAATCTTAGCAGTGGTTTACGCTCATGGAGCGGATTTTCCGGTGATAAACTCGACGACTACCGAAGGATGCAGGCAGGACGGACACGCCGACAGACAGACTGTGGCGTCTTTTCGTGGGAGTTGCCGTTCAGTAACGCCTCAGTTCGGGCCCCCTTGAAACTGACTAGGTTCAGACAAGGGAGCGTCGAAAAAGTTCAGGCTCTGGGTTCGGTGGCTCTGCTTGAAAAAATTGGATAGGCAAAAACTTTTCTTCTGGTCTGTAAAACGTGATTGACACGTGTTATTACTTATCCTCTGATCTGCTCGTCGCAAGTAGGGAACTGAAGCTATATAATTGGATTCTCATAAAAATGTTGCTAAAATTGTGGAAACACTGAAAATGTGACACACTTTCAGTCAAAAGTGCTGCACATATCACCATAAACCAACAACTACCAATTAAAATACAAACACAATAAAAACTATTTGAAGAAAACAGTTATGTAAATAAAAACACACTAACAAGACATTAAAACAGCACCAACTATGAGATAAAACGTTAAAAAAAGGAACTAAACCCAAATTGTCAAAACTTCCTACAATATTGAATATGTGCTTATCTTCTTCACCAGTTGCTGTTTACCTAAATCTACTTCACTCTATTTATTGAGAAAAAAAAGTCTACTTGCTTGCGAGGATGTAATAACCGTTGTTGTGATATCTTCTATCCATCCATCCATCCATCCATTTTTCAATCCGCTTTTCCTCACGAGAGTTGCGGGTGCAGGGAACAATTATAAAACAAGAAAATCTATTATTCCAAATAAAAGTGTAAGTAGTAACAGAAACGTAATATACACAAATTTTTAATCCCTGCAGCAGCTTTATAATTATTCATGTTTCACTTTTCTCTACAGTAAAGGAGGCTGTCACGTTTGTTCTAACTTTTCAGATTAGAATGATATCATGAATTTACACGTCATATGTAGATTATTTCAAATTTATTAACTTAATTATAGAAGCATTATTATTTTCCTATCAAATCTAAAGTGCAACTACCACTGTGATAAATTTAGAAATGTAGCCTACAGTAACTAACACTGTCACTCAAGAGTTAATTCAACGCAGTTGACGTGCTGTGCTTAACGAATGCTGATTTCGCGTCATATACCTTGCGCCTTTTCACTTTTTTCATGACCTGTATTTGTATTTGTTTCAATTCATTCCTCTTTCCCTTTCACTTAAAATTAAGCGTTAATACTAACAAGTCATTTGAATATAATAACATTGAATGGTAATTTCTATTCGATTTTTGGCGCCCCCTACAGTCCACGATGTTCTATGCATCTTCCTATTTCGCCAAATGGGCGAGCCCGCCCTGAGCACTACAAAAGAATCACGACACCTGCCAAGTTTACGCAATGCTGGTCATTTTATAAAGATATGTTCACTCGTTTATGCTTAAGTATATAAGTTTTCGAAATATATATGTATTTTGTACACATTTTTCCACGTCTTCTTTTCCTGTACATATACAGTTTATGAGGGACCATCTGTAGAAGTGTACGAACGCCACTATCTCAAGTTTCTGCATCAGTTTTTCTTTTCTGTAGTGACAGACTGTATTTACACTTGAAACATACGTTTTTAAGCGAGTGGAGGGATTTTACTTGATAGGTGAAAAGGCCCAATCCCCATTCTGATTTAAAACATAAATGCACATACTGCATTTCGAAAAATAGGACTACACTACATTCAAATTTGCAGGGCACTCACAAAAATAGGCAATTTGTACTTTATTACATACTTTCTCTGGAAAAACAACATATACCACATATAAACACAGCAAGTTGGCACATTTACAACTCTTCAAACATCCAAATTCATAGAAAAAGAAGTGCTGTGAGAGTAACACACACGACTATTAAATGCTCTCGTTTCTGTCAGTCTGACTTGTAAAATTGCAACAGCAGTGCTAAATATTTGTCCAACCTACTCATCACATGTGAATTTATACCATCAGACACATTAGCTAAGAAATATATTTTGGATTTTACTCCAATCTAGGCACTGACTGGGCAAACATGATTTCATCGAACTAGGTGTAAGGAATCACAGCAAGTAACCAGTGTGCGTCCTACGGTACCTGTAATACATGTTCAACAACAGATTCAGAAATTTGCTGTGTGATCCTGATCCAGCAACCACAAAGACACACCTTTTTTTTCATCTTAGTGAGTGAAAAAAGTGATTCAGAGATGCTTGCACTCGCACACGCATGCAAATAAATTAACATGAAAAAAGTAAACAGTTTTAAGGAAACTTTTTGTTTTTTGGGGGTTTTGAGATCTAAAGTGTAAGAAATATAAGTCAACGCAAACATAAATTAGCAGCTCAAAGTATGGTATACATTCGCATGGGTGGTGGTTTATATCAAACAAGAACGGCGATGGTTTGTGCTAAGTGAGGTTTCGAATTTGTTTTGCTGAAAAGGGGCGAGGTTGCTGGAAATGTGCAGTCAACCGCAATAGCATTGACAAATTTTATTCCGAGTTGAGACTAGATTTTGCAGTCTTTGTACTGAAGAACAGAGCAGTGAGCGATGCATCAAATGGGAAGTTTCCAAATGCAAGCCACGCGAATGACTCCGTCCTCATGAATTTCACTTTGAGTCGGGAACATGCGACCCAGGCTCGGATGATGGGGGCTTGGGCGTGCTCTGATAGCTGCGCAGCAGCACCTTGTGCTTGGTCGTGCTCTCAGCACGGTGGCTCTGCTGCGCCACCAAGAACTCTTTGAGTCTGCCCGTGGTGAAGGTGAGGGTCTGCCTCCTCAGCTTCATCATGTAAGAGTCCTGTAGCCAGGCTTGTGTGAAGCAGTCCCGTGTGGTGGGGCGGGCCCTGAACACACACAGACACACACGTGCACACATTTCATCTTTGACATCATTTGAGCTCTTGCTGTAAAATGAAACTGAAAAGTCTTGTTCAATCATCCCTTTGCAGTGACAACACTTTCCACGATTCTGGGAAGAATTTTAGAAGCTTTTGGAGTGTATCTGGGGGAATTTTAGCATTTGTAATGTTCCTGATGTTGTAAAATGGGCTCAAGCTCACAATATCTGGTTTAGTGATAATGACAATTTAGCATTAGAAGCAAGTGATCTAGTGTGTGGTACTTTGGTAGGAGGAAAAAAACGAGTTATTTCTTGCCTGCCAATGTGTACTTTACTGGATATTTAGTACAATTTAGTGACTCATTCGTGATTTTTAAAAATAAACTTGTCCTAAAACAGTGGTTCTTAACCTGGGTTCGATCGAACCCAAGGGGTTCGGTGAGTCGGTCTCAGGGGTTCGACGGAGCCTCTGTCATGGAGGGTAGGACACATGCGACTCAACATGTTAAATAGTGATGACACGCCCGCTTGGCCATCACTGGCTGCAGATTATCACATGACATTTGAACACTCAAATTGTCCCTAAGTGTCAGTGTGGGCGTGCATGGTTGTTTGTCTCTGTGTCCCCTGCGATTGGCTGGCAACCAATTCGGGGTGTCCCCCGCCTGCTGCCCGGAGACAGCTGGGATAGGCTCCAGCACCCCGCCGCGACCCTAGTGAGGATAAAGCGGTTCGGAAGATGAATGAATGAATGAATTTATTGTCTAATCAGTGCTGTGGGAAATTTAGTTCACTTAGTAATCAACATGTGACTGTTGTGATAGTACGTCGTACAATTAAAAAAAAGTATACTTATCTCTGAAATGTTATTTACTTTTTTCTGTTTTTAATAAATGTGTTTTTTTTAACTAACTTGAATTTGTAAAAAAAAAACATTTTTTAATTTTTCACTCATGAAGGGTTCGGTGAATGTGCATATTAACTGGTTGGGTTCGGTACTTCTAAAAAGGTTGAGAACCACTGTCCTAAAATCTTTGCAGAATGTTTCTGTCAGACTAAATTTGTGTGCCATTTCGTTTATGCTGGCATGGTATTTAGGCCCCGTTTCACCTTACCAGCACAAAGAACACAACTGGTGAGAGTAGGTTCATGCTAAATAGTGAATAAGGCAAGCTAGTGTACATAAATGTCTCGTGTCAACCTATACACAACGTTAACTTCTTTTTCCCAGCAGGGGCCAGTTTTGCTTCATCACATGAAAAAAAACAACGTTATTTTCAATGGCAGCAGCCAACCAAAGGCAAATAGTCAAGACATTAATTCTAGGCAAACAATTATGTTTGGCACAGAGTTTGCAAAAGTTGTGCACGTTTGTAGTTAGTTTTGAGTCCTCCTTCGTGATCTAGAATATTTTTGAAACGAAACAGATTTCTCACCAAGCGTAACTGCTCAGCATCTTCTTGACAAAGGCTGAGGCACTTTGGGAAACGTTGGGGTAAAGTCTCGTTGGGTCAAACTTCGCCATCAGAATCTTAGATTTCACACGCTGAGGATCTTTGTCTTCAAAGGGCAGCTGGCCGCTGAGCCTTCACGTGCATGAAAATACAATTTAGTCTGAATTGTTAATGTGCTGTAAATGAGTTGTACATTCATGTATTGAACTCACATGATGTAAGTCACAACGCCAACAGTCCAAACATCTGCAGGAGGCCCCACGACTTCACCTTTCACAATCTCAGGAGCTTAAAAATCATTTTTGTCAGGGGGGTGGGGGTTGGGGGGGAGCCTCATAATATAGGAATTGATATTGTAGGTGAATGGTTGTCCTTACCCATGTATTCCAATGATATTGCACTCAAGTTCTGCTGCTTGAGGCTAAGTGGGTTGAAGCTCTGAGCACTTCCAAAGTCCACAATTTTGATGGTGTTGAGGTTTGTTACCATGATGTTGTCGGGCTTCAGGTCCAAGTGGAGGACTCGGCGGTTGTGGAGGTACTCGACTCCCTGGAGGATCTGGACCAAGTAATCAACCACGTCATCCTCAGAATAGCGGAACCTACAGTGTCGTGGGGGGTTAGGAGAAAAGAATCAGAATGACGGTGCACTCTCGTATACGCGGCATTTGATGACTCTTTGTGAGCAGCTTACCTGTCTACGAGGCTGTGCAGCAGCTCTTTGCCGGAGCAGTACTCTGCCACCAGCACAACATAGCGAGGCGTGACATAGGCTTCGTGCAGAGCCATTATTTTTTCATTGTGCAGAGATTTCAGGATCTCATACTCCTTCAGCAGTTCCTTTTTGTTCTCTTGAGTGTAGGGAATAATTTTGGCCATGTACATTTTGCCTGTGGCGTTCTCACGGCACTCACGGATTACTCCAAAGCGACCTCTGGCAAAAGATAGTTGGAATGTGTACTGTATGCAGAATGTGAAGTTTCATGATAAATTCTGTACATTTGAGTATTTTTTTCTCACCTGGATTTCTCCTCCAGGAATGTGTAAGGTTTCTGTGGAACCCCTTGGCGCAGAGCCGTGGAGGGCGTAGTGCGAGCACCTGGTGTGCTTCTGGTGGGCGTACAGGTCCCATCACCCATGGGGCTCAGGCTGGATATTTGGAGCACTTTAGGGGAGAAGGACATTAGGGATGGGACTGTAGAAGCTGTGGTGATGGGGATGTACATGGGCGCTAAGGCGGGTTTGGTGGGACTTGAAGGAGGAGTTACAAGAGTGGTTGGGGTCTGAGTCATAGGAGACACAATATTCACTGGACTCTGGAGTTTGGCAGGTATAAATGGTGCAGATGGAACTTTATCGCTGATTTTTGGAGCATCCGTCTGCCTGTTTGTGTTTGCAGATGGGGCTGACGAGGTCTCTATAAATCTTGAAGCCCCATGGGATGATGGCAGCACTGCAGGAGGAAGGGATGCCACTGGGGAGGCTGCATTTTCACGTCCTGTCATCGTGGAGGTTGGAATAATCATCGTGGATGTGTCTGGGACGAAACTTGAGTGGGATGGCAGAGGTCCAGATATTGCAGCGGTCCTAACAATAGCAGCCACGGGTGAAGACTCTTCAGCTGACCACAACAAAACACAACAATACAACATATTAATACAAATATTTGGCTGCTTCTGCATCTTCAGCCTAAAATTGCAGTAATACCTGCCGAATCCAAATTGACTGGAGCTGAACAATTGCTATGTGGCCCCTGTCCTGCCTTGTTCACACAGAACACGCGAAACCGGAACACGTCACCTCTTGGTAAGTCAGTGACATTGTAGTAGCAGTCAACCACTCCGGTGGCAACAGTTTGCCACGTTGAATCTCCTGAAGTAACAAGATGTAATACACAGATTTTCTGAAAAATGTTACAACATGAATGATATTTATGCTAGATGAAATAAAAATAGAAAGATTCAGCTAAATACAGTACATGCAATATTTGAGTGGAACAGCAAAGTGGCTTAGTAATATCTCCATAGACAAACAAGTTAAATCAAAGTTTCCCCATCTTTTATTGGTACAATTTTATAGGTTATTTTCCACCTTCCGTCTTTCTTTCCAATGTGTAGCTGCACGGAGGCTTGGTGTCGGATGGCTTCCACAGCACCAGGGCAGTGTTGTTATACGTCTGAGGGACTTCAGGGGTACCAGGTCGCTTGGGAACATCTTGAATTGTTATGAAAAAGAGCACCAAATGATGTGATGGTCACTGTTTTTGACAGAATATTTTGCTCAGTGTGTTTCAAGATGATGACTGTTGTCTGTTTTTCCATATTGTTAAAGATAGGGAATGAGAATGCCAAATAAACTCTGGCTTATTATTGAAACACTGGTGGTTCAATAAAAAGTAAGACAGAAAAGCAAAACCCTCGAAAGGAATTAATTGCGGTGGACATGTCGCAACATCTGAGACACACATGATTTACTGCTGCAGTGCAGAGGGAGTGTCGGATATTTTGATGAGGCTTTCGGCTTTTCAGGGGTTGCCAGAGCGAGTCACTTGCATGTTTTTGTTTGGAACGGCTTCTACGGCGGATGCCCTCCTGGGTACAACTCACCCATTCACCCCAAAACTATTACGTGGGTAATCTCACATAGTGCGGTTACTATTCTCCCATTAGAGCTCATTACAAGTGTATTCATTCCATCCCCTTTCCCATTAAAACTAAAATTGTTCTGTTGCATTACAGGAATTATGTGGTCTGTGAAAAAAGATGAGAAAATTAGCCGCGAGTACCATGTTTTGATGACTGCTTGGATGACACAAGCCACTTACAAGCTATCGTCAATGTACAAGAAGTGGTGATGGCAGCGAGGGGGTTGGTAGCTACACACTCGTACACCCCAGCATCTCTTTGACTGCACTTCAATATGGTAAGAAGCTGCCTGCCATCCGGATGGGAGATCAGACTGATTCGGTCATCCGCATCCAAAGCTTTCCGATCTGTAAGATGAAAAAAAAACCCATGCAGACAGCACAGAATCAGAACTTGGAATGTTTGTGTTGTGGTACAGCAATTTTTAATCCTATTAGCGCTAGGATGGAAGCAAGAGACCTTTCATCCATGCGATGTCAGGATGCGGACTTCCGGCAGGGAGACAACTCAGGGTGACCTGTTCTCCCTCAAGCAAGATTTGGTCTTTGAGTTTGATGTGGAACACAGGTGGAAAATCAGATGCGGAACGGGAAAATTTCTGAGTGCGGGAAGTCTCTTCCTCTTTTGGGGCGGGTAAAATGAGGTCAGTCTGAGAAGGTGTTTTGTCTTTCTTGCTCTTTGTCAGACCCCACCTGTCCCATCTAGACCGCCGGTCGTTCTCTTTCTCGGACTGAATACTGGAAGTGGATTCCATTGATTCCTTTGACGCGCCCATGCCTGCCTGTTTTGCAAGCTGATTCTCAGGCACGCCCATTCCTTTCAGTCCTCGCCCCTCGGAGTGTGAGTGGCGATGACGAGAAAACAGGGGTGTCTTCTTTTCCTCTGTGTTCTCTTGTCTTTGGTCTGACAGGCTGCGGATTTTTGTGGAGGTTCCTGCGACTTTATTCTCAAACTTCTGTCGCATTGCAAGGATCGGAGAATCAGTGAGCCTCCTCAGCTGTTGCTCTTTCTGACTTCCCTCTGCAGTTTTATCCTTCCTTTCCTCAGACTGGCTCCTTATTTTGGCAGAGATTCCAGCCATCATTCCATCCCCTTTCCCATTAAAACTAAAATTGTTCTGTTGCATTACAGGAATTATGTGGTCTGTGAAAAAAGATGAGAAAATTAGCCGCGAGTACCATGTTTTGATGACTGCTTGGATGACACAAGCCACTTACAAGCTATCGTCAATGTACAAGAAGTGGTGATGGCAGCGAGGGGGTTGGTAGCTACACACTCGTACACCCCAGCATCTCTTTGACTGCACTTCAATATGGTAAGAAGCTGCCTGCCATCCGGATGGGAGATCAGACTGATTCGGTCATCCGCATCCAAAGCTTTCCGATCTGTAAGATGAAAAAAAAACCCATGCAGACAGCACAGAATCAGAACTTGGAATGTTTGTGTTGTGGTACAGCAATTTTTAATCCTATTAGCGCTAGGATGGAAGCAAGAGACCTTTCATCCATGCGATGTCAGGATGCGGACTTCCGGCAGGGAGACAACTCAGGGTGACCTGTTCTCCCTCAAGCAAGATTTGGTCTTTGAGTTTGATGTGGAACACAGGTGGAAAATCAGATGCGGAACGGGAAAATTTCTGAGTGCGGGAAGTCTCTTCCTCTTTTGGGGCGGGTAAAATGAGGTCAGTCTGAGAAGGTGTTTTGTCTTTCTTGCTCTTTGTCAGACCCCACCTGTCCCATCTAGACCGCCGGTCGTTCTCTTTCTCGGACTGAATACTGGAAGTGGATTCCATTGATTCCTTTGACGCGCCCATGCCTGCCTGTTTTGCAAGCTGATTCTCAGGCACGCCCATTCCTTTCAGTCCTCGCCCCTCGGAGTGTGAGTGGCGATGACGAGAAAACAGGGGTGTCTTCTTTTCCTCTGTGTTCTCTTGTCTTTGGTCTGACAGGCTGCGGATTTTTGTGGAGGTTCCTGCGACTTTATTCTCAAACTTCTGTCGCATTGCAAGGATCGGAGAATCAGTGAGCCTCCTCAGCTGTTGCTCTTTCTGACTTCCCTCTGCAGTTTTATCCTTCCTTTCCTCAGACTGGCTCCTTATTTTGGCAGAGATTCCAGCCATTTTAGACTCAAACATGCGCCTCATAGCAGACACGGCGGACTCATCAGCTTTTGTTTGTACTTTTTCTTCCTGCTCCTTTGTGTCCAAAGATTTACTACGACCAATTGCCCAAGTAACCCTCTTAGGGGCTGCACTTTCTTGAGTAGCCAGAGTCTTTCTTTCCTTTGATTTCTCCACTTTTTTATCAGCTGATGTTGATCTCTTTCCACGCATTGACCACCTCCCTATAAGGCTTAGCCCTGCTTCTTTTTCCTTATCTTCCCGCAGGTCTTGAACTGATTTGGACTTCTCTTTGGAGACCATTTCAAGGGGGGCTCCTCTCTGCCCCGGCCTGTAAACCTCATCGTCTGGATGACCAATCTTACGGTTCAGAGTCGGCGATTTTTCTTCTGATTTGTTTCTGGCTAGCTTTCGAAGGCTGCGAGTCAAAGATGACTCCCTCTTTTTGAATCTGGCTTCAAAGATCTCCTCTGAGTCAATGTCTTTGATATCTGTTCTGAGTAGTGGTTGGCGCGGCACGCCAGGAATTTCTGGGTTCGAAGATGAGGAGAGGGAACTAGAAGATCGATCGGCATTTGCCACTTTGGCAAACACAGCCGGGTGTTGAGGCGAAGGAGCGATGTCTTTGCGCTCATGGCCGTTCAACTTGTCACAGACTTGGTCAGATTTTGCAGATGACTTGGCAACTGCTTCTGAGGCACTTTCATATGCAGATGAGGCCTTTGTGTTTTGTGAGGTTTCTTTCTCTTTAATCATTTTCTCTTTATTGATACGGAGAGCTTTCCTTTTGTCCTCTGCTTCGTCGTCCTCTTCTATCACAATTAAAGGAGCAACAAGTGCGAATGATCTTGGCTCATTTTCTGCTAGGTCTAACTTTTCTTTATTGGTCCTTTTCTCTTGATTTTTCTCTTTGTCCTGTTGGTCCACTTCCCCTGTTGCTGGGTATATAAATGAGTTGCGCTCCGTGGGTGACTCCATCATCGTTTGTTCTGTTAGGGCAGACATGGATGTTGCCTCCTGAAGCTTCTTCCCCTCAGTGCGGGCAGTGCTTATAGATGGGATTTCTAAGGGAGCGCCATACCTGCGATGAAGGGGCATGGGTTCAGAATCTTCTTGAGTGAAGGAAGCGCTTTTCTGAAAAACTTTGGTCTTTGGTGTGTCCTGTCCTGCACTTTCAGAGGATGCAGCTCGCATGAGTGTGGATGGCCCGGCTCTGGATCTCCTCAGATTGCGATCGAGAGATGCTGTCTGTCTCTCATCTTCCATGCCAAGTGTTTCAAATAAGGGCCCTCGCAGGCCGCTCATCTTTTTATCGAGGGTACCGCCCCTGAGGAGCCGTTGTCTCATGAGCTCCAGTTTCAAGGCGTAATCCTCTTGGCTTAGCTTTGTCATTCCAGGGCTTGGGCTACGATTGGGGAGTTCAAGAGAAACTGTCTTTTTCAAGCTCTTGTTGCTCATTTCTGCCGCATCATTGATATCACCATGTTCTGGGTCCATGTGAAGTAGCAACGCAGAGTCAGCAGAACTGCCTCTTCTCATTGTTGATCTTCTTGCTTTTGTTTGAGACTCTTCCGTCTCCGTACTTAATCCTTTTTGAAGTGGAGCTCTTTTTGCCTGATGAATTATCTGCTCGTCTAGGTTTTCATCTTTACGTGTCACACTTTCACCAGCTTCTCCCTTGATACCAGCTGTGCCCAGATTGTCCTTAGTTTTATCAGCAATATGAGTGGGCCTTTCTGTGACGTGTTCATTCGCGGGAATCTCATTGAGGGAGACTCTGGAACCGGAGAAGAACATAGATAGTGGCATAGGAATGAAGGGAAGCTCATCCACGTCTGCTTCTGAGTCGGAGGACGATGAAGGTGGTGGAGAGCCTTCTTTTAAATGCCGCGGCACGGCAATGGACACATGGCTTGATGCGTCATTAAGTAGCTCTGGGATTGTTCGCATCACCATCTTTGATTTGTAACTGATTAGGGAGCGCTGAGGGGAAACCATCAGAACAGAAGTGATGAAGAGCTGCATGGTGCAGGCATACAATAGACAACCATCTCACACATTATTTGGTATACCTCAACAATCTAATGGGATCAGAAGGAAGATGCTAATCTTTGTCATTCCCTTACAAAATTACAAAGATCGTTTTTTATTAACACATGTTTATTTTTGATGTTAAAATTTCGAACACTCATGGCATGGAGCCGCATATGCTGAGTTGAGCTTTTTCCTCAAAGTGCTTGTGATGCCGTTATTAGGAAGCTTAATTACGATTAGAAAAAGAAGGAAGTCATTAGAAAACACAAGGATGGTTCATGTTTGCGATCTCGCCGCACAATTTAGTTGATGAACAAAGGGGCAATAAAGGCAGCTAATGTGGCAAACGGAGTGACTGTTTTAACAAAGTGAGCACCTCAAAAGTGCTTGCTGGTAATGGCGCGAGCGGGGCAATTGACTCGGAGTCTCTGAGGAAGGAAAAGAACTAGGGCAGAAAAGAAAAACGTGTTGAGAACCAATGAGTTTTTCTTGCTGGTGAGGCCGCTTTCAAGTGCCTTCAGTGTGATGCTGCTGGCGCAACACAGAAAAAGCAAGAATGATTTTTATTTAATTGTTTTAATCACATACAGATAAAAACAACATATAAGTAACTTTGTTCTAGGACTGGAAGTGATTTCTATTCATTTCAGTGGGAACAGTTATCTAAGTTTCCAAACAGTCATGGAGTCAATTAAATTTGTGAACCACTATTGAAATAATAACTCTTTGACAGTGTCAAACTGATGATTATTATGCATGTACTGGAAGATGCAAATATTTGCTTGAATCACATTAGATTGTGCAGGTGTACCTAATTTTGAATGAATATTAATATTGTTCTTTTACCTGCCATCGCCTTCGAGACAAAACCTGCTTTAGCCTTGCTGTGCAGATGCTCTTGTTACTTTCTGACTGCAAGATAAAATGGCATGAATGTTATTGAACAGCCATCATAATTGCAAATGAAACGCAAGTCTGCCAGCTACCTTGAACCAAGGATGACGAAGGCACTCAGTGGCACTTGGCCTCCTGAGTGAACAAACACAAATATGCCACAGTTGAGTTACATATACATACATACATGCATACATACGTACATACATCTGAGAGCACTTACAGTCGGTCCACCACCAAGAGCTTGATGACAAACCCCTTCGCCTCTTTGCAGAGGTCAGAGAACATGGTCTCATCAAAGGCCACATTGTAGTTGCGAATGTTTAACACTGTGGCTCTGTCGTTTTCACCGGTGAATGGTGACACTCCTGTCAGACTGGAATAATGCATTTATACACGATATGAGCCACTGTGTGTTAAATTTATGTGCTTGCTGTGTGACCTACCAGAGATATGTAATGACTGCGATCGGCCTGTAAGAAGAAGCATAGACATATAAAGCAGATGTGATGAAATTGTGCTTTCCTGCAAGTGGTGCAGACAGGAGGTGACTCACCATATGTCTGTTGCTCTGGAGACAGGGCTTTGGTTCACAATCTCTGGCGCCACATATTCCGGTGTGCCATACTTGCAGTAGTGCTCCTCGGATGACTCCAGTTTGATGGCATTACCAAAGTCGCAAATACGGATCTGGTCACTGCCGGTAACTGCCATCAAAATGTTTTCCGGCTAAAAGCCGATGAAATACAAGTGCAATCAATTCTTGTAATTGGACACTTATCGGATACATTCCGTGAAGACTCACAGTTACCTTTATGTCAAGATGGGCGATGTCTTTCTCATGAAGGTAGCGAAGGCCTTCCAGCAGTTGCTGAACAATTTGACGAATCTGTGGAGATGCACAAATGATGACGTGATGATGTCTAGGTCATGTGACGGGAGTCCATTGGGGAAAGCAGAACCCAACCCACTTCCAGCTCTGTGACTGTAGTTCTTCTGCACATTCGTTCTAACATCTCCTCGTGACACCTTCAACCCACAGCTGAAGAAAAACAGACTGCACAATCCTTCAGATGATCACCCCAATACACATGTTTTCTAAAAATGTTGTTATTTCCACTCAACAATGACTCAAAGGGAATATGTGGGACTGTACATGAAGAAATTAGAATTCGTGTATTGGATCTTTAGTGTCTTTGAGATAAATTTAAGTTATTTGTCAACTCACTCTGAAGTACATGAAGAACAGTGCAAGATATAAATGTCTGCTTTTAGATATAGCTGCATATACAAAGGATACAACTCCATTATCAGCACCACCAAATTCTTTTTCTCAAAGGCATCATGGAAGAAGATGATCCTCTCGTGGTCCAGCTCGGACAGCAGCTCCATTTCTCGCAAGGCCAAGGCTTTCCTCTTTCCACGAGCAGATGTGAACTTGGCAGCAAAATCCTTTTTAGCGTTCTTCTGAGTCACCCGTTTTACGTAGGAATAGTTCCCCCTGTGACACACAACATGCACATTTGGCTGCATCTTATGGCCCCTTGGGTATCGGTCGGCGCTCTACTAAGTGGTATTTTTTGCTGTTCTGCGGTCATTAGTTTTAGTCTTTACTGTGCCTTCAGTTTAGAAAAGGTGCGACTTGCTTGGCCTTATCACTCACAAGCATGGACACACGCATACCTGCCTATCTCTTTGTGGAGGTCATAGTAGTCTGTCAAGCGTCGCATCTTCCTGAGAATGGTTCCCTCATCTTCCATTGGCTCTTTGTCCTCTTTTTGCTCTGTAGAGATCATGCACACTTTTACAAATATCTGTTTTACCGCCTGGATATAACTAATAAATAAATAAATAAATAAAAATAAAAAAAGAGAGAGAAACTTGGTCAACCTGGAGCGTGTTTTTTGATTCCCATGTAAAGCACAGACCTGTGTGAACAGTCAGTTCAGCTTTGCAGGAGTTGGACGCGGCCAGGTTCTTTGCCGTGCACGTGTACACGCCAGAATGTTCAGGACGGGCATTGAGGATCACAAGAGAATACTCTGGGTCATCATACACAAACGTAAAGTGGCTGCCTTCTGAGAGAAGCAGATCATCCTGTGAAAGATTTAAACAACCTCATGTAATATTCAGAGCTGACTTGACTTATAGGAATGCAACTCTTAAAATAGGCACCTTGTACCACAGAATGTCTGGATCTGGTTTCCCTTCGACCACAACAGCAAGACGGGACGTTTCTCCAGCACACACGTCCACATCCTCCATGATGGTTTCAAACTTTGGTGGCACTGTGGAATGGGTTAAAAAAAATCACTTTGTCACATTGCACGGAGGAAACCAAATCTGCCGTGGTCCAACCTGCCATGACCAGCTGCAGTGTGCAGAGGTCGCTGCCAAACTGGTTGCTGGCCATTACCACGAGCTGGCCAATGTCCAAAGCTCTGACACGCTGAAGCTTCAGGGAGTGTTGATCATCATCCGGCATGCTCATCTCGCACACCCCTGGTTTGTTGACCAATGCCACGCCCCTCCTGGTGAACACAGAAGCAACATCTTGCAGTATGTTCACTTAAGTGACTGGAGAGATGAAAAGTAAATAATTACCTTTTCCAAGTGACTGTGGCGTGCACATGGTTCAGGGTGATGGTGATGTTTACGGGTTGATTCTCAACCACGTACACAATGTCAGGTTTGTCGACGATGACTGGTGCTTTCCTCAAATAAGGTCCTATACAAAGATGTGCTTTGTGTGAATGCTAACAAGCAAGCACTCAGTATAAATGTCATAACCTGCAAAGGGACTTCATTTTTCTTCATGTTTTCCTACAATTGCTCCACCTCTTCTGTCTGCCTGCATGTAGCAACATTGCTCACCAAATTAAAACATAAACTAAGAATAAACATGGGCTTTTGGGATGGGTGTGGTAATCATTTTTTCAATTATTAGTTATGAAAAAGAGCAAAGCAGGGATGTTATTTTTTATTTATTTATTTTTTTAATGCGGTGGTATAATCCCAAGAGGGAATATTTGCATTATATCAACTCGTCCTATCCGTCTAAATTGAAAAAAATATATATATTCATGCATTCATACACAATTTCTGAGGAACAATTTTAACTCCGAGCGGAGTTTTGCACTTGTGAGACAATGTGTTTAAAAATGTGGGACCCTTCATACCTCTGTCTTGGAGCTGGACCAGATCTGTGAATGGTGAAGGCCTGCTAAGTGTCTTGCCGGTGGACGTCAGGACCCTGAAAGCATAGCGGACCCCCTTGGAAAGGCTGGTAATGGTGTAGCTGGTTTCCCTCAAATTGGATGCCACGGTGGACCACTGGATGGAGCCCAGGGCTTGCTGCTGGAGGACATATGACAAGGAGCCTGAATCTGCAATGAAACAAGAAAAGCATGAAACCACACAGCACCAAAGAGACCATCCAACTCTGCCAAGACCTTTTATGAGTTACTGGCAAAATTCTAAGAACTCATTGGCTGGATTCAACAACTGGATCTAGATCCCACAGAATCACAACAAATGGCATTAATTAACAAATTCATGGATTAAAACAACCAATCACAGACTTTCACAAAGATGAGGGAAAAAAAATATTCAACCATAAAATGGATTTAATCTCTTTGATTTGTTCCAGCTGAGACTTATAGTTTTTCCTGTGATGGCCTCAATGACCGGGGGGCCATCAGGTGGATCTGGAACAATATCTGTACAGAAAGTACAAAAAGATCTTTTCACATTTTGTAAAAGGAACCAAAAAAAAAATGGATTGACTGTACAGGACCACGGGCTACCTGAAACATATAAATGTGCATAGCAGGCTGCTTTGCCCACTTTGTTTGCAATCACAGCCTTGTAGACTCCACCATCAGCATGACAAGCAGTCTGAATGACCAGAGTGTGCAAATCCCTGTCTGAGGGAGACAGACACAGTTCTTATTTGCCGTCTTGCACTCAAACAGGTCATCGCCTGTCAAGTCTGGTCTTACTCTGGGTCATTTGGCGCTCCTCGCTGCTCTCAATGCGCTTTCCATTGTGGTACCAAGTGATGGTGGGATAAGGCAGGCCCATCACCTTGCAGTTCAGCACCGCCTCTTTGCCTTCAATCACCTCCAGATCAGCGAGAGGCTTGACAAAGTCTGGCATGGTTCTCTTAACCACTTCAGTCTCCAGCTGCTCTGGCTCCTCCGGGATGGATGGCATCTTCTCAAGTTTGGACCTGCAGGGTAACAGATCGGATAATGTAAAAGGCCCACTGTTTGTTTTACCTTTTTCTTTCCTCTGCCAAAAAAATGATGTTGTCATTCTTGCATCATTTCTCATAAATAGAAAAGTTGACCTAACCAACTTACCAACAATGTACGGATAAACAAACTAAAACTAGCAAGTCACATTAAGGTTGACTGCGTATCATCCCAAAAGCATTTAGGAAATTAGAAATTGAAGTACAACACAACTCGAGGGTCTTGATATTAATCATAGCCTATCTGCTGACTTGATTACCATATTGGCCCGAATATAAGACGGTGTTTTTTGCATTGAAATAAGATTGAAAAAGTGGGGGTCGTCTTATATTCGGGGTCTAGACATGATACCCATTCACGACGCTAGATGGCGCCAGATATCATTCAAGCGAATGCTGAACTCGACTCCCCAGGCCAAAGTGAACCCCTGTCACAAAGAATAAAAATAAAAATAGCGGTAGCACAAAGAAGAAAAATACAAAATAGCGGTAAGAAAGAAAAGAGAAAAAAATAATAGAAGAGATAACAGAAAATGGAGAAACGTAGCGACAATCTGGAGAAAAGTGGGTCGAAGATCGGCCAGGTCAACCGGCAGCTGAGGAGAAGTTATGATGTAATTTACACTTTAGTTTAAAGATTTAAATGTTCAGATATTAAGATTTGAATGAGGCAAAATAACATGCTTTTTCTCTCAAATATATTGTTATAATCATTTGTTTCAGATGTACTGTAATTATTTTCTGTACACAAATTAATTTGGTGTTCAAAAAGTATTTTTTCAAACTTGAGTCTTGAAAAAGAGGGGGTTGTCTTATAATCAGGGCCGTCTTATATTCGGGCCAATACGGTATATTGTCAGCCTTCAGCTTCTTTGCTTATTTGCTGCATTTCGACATCCTGTTTAGGTCATTGGGATGGTGTCTATGGAACTTTTGCAATTAAATGATATTTGACACATATTGGACATCTCTGTTTGCCGGTCTTTAGTGAGATATTTCTAAATGCAGTGCAGGGAAAGACGCTGTGGTAATTACATTGATACTTTGTAGCTGGGTATCACCATGTATAGTAAAGTCTTACATGTGAGAAGAGACTGCAGCCCTTTGCTCTTGTATGTAAAGCTCCGCAGTACAATCAGCCTTCCCGTGAATGTTCTGAGCCACAGCCGTATAGAAGCCCTCTGTGTCACTGCTGACGTTGGCTATGACAAGCGAGTGACGCCCCCCCTCGCTGAGGATGCACACATTGTCGCTCTCCTCCACTGTGGACTCTGAAGGCACAGAGAGAAGAAACACAGCATTCCTTTGAAGAAAACGTGTTTTAGAAACATGAAAACGCAGCAAGTCAGTTGAGCTTCCCTACCAAAGTGCATCCAGGTGACTTGTGGCGCCGGTGACCCGCTCACCTTGCAGTCCAAGCGGGCCGTGCGACCTGCAATGACCTCGAGGACGTCCAGCTTGCGGGTGAACAGCGGCTCCTTGGAGGGAGTCACCTTCAGGTTTGCGCTGGAGGTCAACTCGTCTACATATGAAATCAACTGCTTTTATTTGCTCATCATCAAGGTGAGGAATCAGTCCAATCAGGTCTGTTGTTCACCTTTAGCTGTGCTCAATTTGCAAGTGTATGTCCCACTGTCGTCCTCGTGCACTGAATACAGCAGCAGGCGGCATCTGAAAGGAAACAGAGTAAAGTAGAAAACAGTCATGTAATGGACTACAAATACTCAATTGGTATGTACTTAAGTGAAATTTTCACATATCCGTACTTCACTTTGTTATTTATATTTCTAGAAAATTTCACTTTGACTGCACTAGATTGTATAAATTAATGGTACGGTTTTGTTTTGATGTTCTATACAGTGTAAAGTGAAAGAAATATTGACAATCAAAACTCCCCATTCAAGCTGAAGAAGTACATACCAGTACATATATTAAGCAAGTGAAGTCAATTCTTTCATGTTCTTGTCATTATCATGAGCTTGTTTAGGTATGCTGTACAGCAAATGTGAAGACCCGGCTATCGAGTGCTATCACAGCTTTAACTACTTGACGACACTCAAGTTAACTCAATAGAGATGCTTTGGTTTTTACTTCCAATACTTGAATATATTCAATATTAGTCAACCGAAGTCAAGATACTTGGGCTAAAAGTAAAACACTACTAGTAGTAATAAACGAAACTACCAAAAGTACCTGATACAAGGCTGATGAGATTTGAAGCATTAAACAAAAGAAAGAACTGACCTCCGGCCATCAAAGTGCATCTTGCAGTTAAGCAGCGCTGGCTGGATCAGCTTCCCATTGGACAGCCAATCCACATCCACATCTGGGGGTCCTGTGATGTGACATTCAAACATGGCCGACTCGCCGGCCTCCACCATCAGCTCTTTGATCTCTCGGATAATTTTCAGGCGCATCTGTGCTGCAGCTGATGATCAAGTACATATTACGGAGACGTAGACATGTACACCGAGACATATACAAAGACAAATTGGTCACATAGCCATCAACACGGACTTTGGATTGCTCACTTTTGACCTCAACGCTGCACTCCTCCTGCTTTGTTCCTCTCTCATTGACAAGCTTGCAGGCATAGAGTCCGGAATCCGACCTCTGTGCTGAGATGATCCTGATCTCATTGGCCCCGTCTTCCATCTCCCTCATGGAAAAGCGTCCTGCTGTTTTGACTGGGACCTTGTCCTTCAGCCTGGGTCAGAAAAACATGGTGACATGGTTTGTGGCAGGGTTTTCAACTGAGCGTGAGGTAATGTCTGGCCACTGTGTTAGTAAAATATATCACCAGTAAATCAGCGGTTTGGGCTGCCCGGTGACTTTTACCGAGATGACAACATCTTGACCCTCAATCACTGCTTGGTCACATGGCCCCACCTTTTTAAAACATACCATTTAGAGCTTTACACATTTGCCTGATGATTACGGCTCCTCTGAGAGGCCCCTACCTGGAAAGAGGGAGGCTCCTTGAAATGGACACTTTTAGTCGAAGCAGAAGCACATCCATGGAGTTCCATCACGCATGCCTGTGGACTCAGGTGCTCCTCATCTAGTCTCCCACTTTGCTCTGGAAGAAAATAATAATAATAATAATAATACATTACATTTATAAGCGCCTTTCAAAACACTCAAGGACACTTTACAATCAAAACAAGAACAATAAAACCACAGATAAAATTATAAATAATAAAAGGAGAGATGAATTTAAACTGAATTTAGCGACTCGAAATAGTTGACGCCGGCAACATCGC
>NW_017806234.1:632484-653734 GCF_001891065.2 Hippocampus comes
AGCGGGTGAGCAGCGGCAGCCAGACGCGCCAGCGTTCACTCAACCCGGAAGTGACAAGAAAAGACGATGCCTCGTTTGAATCCCATTTGAATTTTAAGCCTTTCACACTTAATAAACTGAAAAAGCCACATTAGGTCAATTATTTGCTATGTGGTTTGTAAATATTCTTGGTTTTGCTGTTCGGTGCTTTCTACCATCTTTATTACCGATTTGCTTTACTGTTTGTTGTATATGTTGAATTGCTCCATGTACAGCACTTTGTATGCAGCGATGGCTGTTTGAAAGTGCTCTATAAATACAGTTGAGTTGAGTTGAGTTGAGATACGACAGCACCAGCAGGGCCTGGTAAACTTGTGGGTTGGAACAATCTGTGTGCTTTTCTTTGAGAGTGATGTGCTCTGTGCAAATGGCAGATAATGAAGGAATCCCTTAATTTCTGACTCATTAACCTGCTTATTCCCAGTGCTCCAAAGTGGAGGCTCTGTCTGTACCTTTGCGCCAGAGTTAGTTGACAGCCTGATAGAGCAAAACCGGCACTCTCACCAATTCTCGTGCACTGTGATCTCAGTACTTAACATGAGAAAAAAACCCTCATGCTAAATCCCAGGTAAACAGCTCGATGGTGTTACAGAAAACCTGTCAGTGGCAACACGTAGGCAAACCAAATTTATACTCAACATTACAAAGCATTTATTTTGAGTAACTTGAGTTCTGTTCCTATTCAACAACTATGTGTAAGTGAGTGTGAATGATTGTTTGGCTGTACAGCATGTTGTCCGTCATTCACGTGAGGTGAGCTGGCAAAGGCTCTTGCTTCCTCAGGGTAAGCAGTGTAGAAAATGGATGGCTGCTTTTACCACTACCAGCTTTTACTGTACTTTTGATATACTGCAGGCACATTGTTTGAGTACATGTCACACAGTTCATCCCTTTACACTGTACAGTATACGGTATAACATCAAACAGCTCGCAATGACAGACTGTATTTGATCTTACACCAGAGTCGCATTGGCAGATATCAAAACGCTAGCCTATCAGATTTTTATCAACATGTGATTTTACCCTGATTCAAAATTGAGAATATCTGATAGGATGCATAAATATTTGCTTCAAGCATCTAAGTGAGCGACATGGGAGAAAAAAATAAAATTGAGACTGTTAAGCTGTCCATCCATTAAAAAAAAAAAAAAAAAGTTTATCCTTACTTGGCATTGCAAGCTTGCTGGAACCGCAGCTGACTTCGGGCGAGAGGTGTGGTACACCCTGGACTGGTCCCATTGCACACTTAGACAACCAGAGTTTTGAGGAGAGTCCATGTAAACTCCAGATTCAAACCGCCAACCACCATAACTTTTAACAGTTTAAAAAGTAAAGTAGACCACTGTATAATAACGGTAATCAGAGTGGAATCGAGAAAGAGCAACTCACTTCCGCTCAAAATGCAATAACCTACCAAGAGTCAACTCTCCGAGTCCCATTTGCAGAGGATAAACACTCCTCGGGGTGTTGACGTAACCCTGCCAACTCTTATAAAGCTGCTGCACACATCTGATCCTGCTTCCCGTAAATAAAACATCTGATGTTCCTGGGATCCTGTCACCCCCACTGCCACTGGGATAGAAATGATATCGACCTCGAAACACCCAATGGACGTCCACAGGTGCTTCAATTCTACATCCATGATGTTGTGTGCCAGAGCTTAGAAAAAAAAAAGGCATTGAGCCGGGTTGCTTCCTGCAAATCATTTTAGCTCACACTGCCTGGAGAACATCAAGCAAGATAAAAAGCTCAAACAGGGTCACAAGGCAGAGCACATTTACCCTGAAGAAGAGGGTGGCTAAAAATACTCCGGCAAGGTGGACTGGCTGGCCTAATATGGCAACGCAGGCCCAAGCTGCTGGTGACGCCGTTTGCATTTGCAGACACAGCTGCATCATGCATGAGCTGAGAGGATGCACAATTTAAACACATTCGGTTAACAGTCTTCCCTCGATCGAAAGTTTCTCAGTCGCCTTTGGCCTGTGATGACGTTTGGTCTCAGATTTTGAACGATGAATGGGTTGCCAAGGCAACCGCCACCGCGATGAGTGGTGCTTTAGCAGGCCTGTCACTTCAGTCAGACAAAGGAGTTCTGGTGCTCTCGTGCTGTGCCACAATCTCCTCATTTAAGAGGTATCTTGAAGGCTCCTTCATTTTCATCATCATCATCATCATCATCATCATCATCATCAGACTATCCTCGGACCAATAAGTGAATCATATTGATATTTTTCTATTGATTTTTTTTTTATTACTTGTCCACACATACTCTGGTATTTAAAAATAATTTTCCATCTCAAGCATAAAAAAAAAAAAAAATCTTAAAGCAATGGTTACAAAGGAGATATTTACCTTCTGCAGCGCCACTTTTCACTTCATTCGTTCTCATTTGGCCTGCATCACATTCAGTTTTGGTTTCATCTTCCACGAGGATGGTAGGAATGACCACTTTCTCCTCCTTCCTCCTCTTTAGAAGTGGACTGATGGAAGGTGTGGGTGATGGGCTGAGGCGAGGAGGCTTTGTTGGATACTGTGACTCGGATCCCCTCACTGTGACTGGGGACTCGTGTTTCCCCGTTGGACTGGGGAATCTGTCATTTTCCTTGCTTGAAGGAGACTGGTGTTCTGCTGAGGTGATAACCAGAGTGTTGGGAGATTTCTGTGTGCGTTTCCTGCGTTTCAACACAAAAGGGATGGAATCATTTGATAGTTTAAGCCTTGCCTTTAACACATTCATCAGTAGAGATTATTCCCTCCAAACCTGCTGTGTGTGGTCTTTGTGGCTGTTGGCAATGGTTGCCCTGGCAACTGGTGAACGAGTGCTGTCTCCATGGTAACTCTAATATTCCCCATTTTTTCTTGTGACGAGTAATACTCCGGGTGTGCCTTTGGGCTCGGCTTAGCTTTTTCAGGAACTTTCGTTAAGGTTTGTGGTCTACCAGCCTCCTCTGCCTGTGCTCCCTTCATTGCTCGCTCCTTTGCAGCCACTTTTGGGGCAGTGGGCTCAAGCTTGCCTGTTAACAGCCGCACAGTCGAAAATGACTTCCTCATGCTTACTCCCCCAACAAGGTTTTTGATTCTTTCCAGTTCTTCACTGAACTTGGTTTGGTAGCCCTGAACACGCTGTGAGTAGCTCATCTTGTCCTCCAAAGAGGAGGCTCGTTGCTTGACGGCTGCTCGTTTTTGTGTGGGGTCATTTCTCTTTCCGGAGTTATTCAACTCTGAGATAGATCCAAGTGCTGACAGATCCACACTGGCCCTTCGCTCTTCAAAAGCCTTGATCTTGTCAGAACACTTGGGCCCTGCAAAAGTCAGTCTGGTTGCCACCTTGTTATGAACAATGGATCCCTGCTCTCTCTCAGCCTGGGAAAGCTGAGGTCTGTGTTTATCCTGGTCTTGATTTGGGGCTTCAGGGTGCTTTGTGTTTGGGATGAGAAATGACTGAGGAGAGGTTGAGGATGCAGAAGGGAGACCCCCATATAATTCTTCATCACTCTGAATCCTGGAAGGATGTGGGTTGAGGGGAAATGAGGTGTGAAGTTAGACCTTCTGTAGAGTGCCACAAGCTTTGGAAGGAGCAAATGTCTGTCCATGTCATTTTGTCTTAATATGCAGTTTTTCTGCTCCAGGGCACAACAAATAAGTGCAGATGGCACACTCATAAAATCAGAAGTTGCCACATGTAGAGCGGAACATGAACTTGTCCGAAATTGAATCTAAATGTAGTGCAGTGACGGTAAAATGTGTTGTTATAGCTGATTGGTCACAATGGCAAAAAAAAGAAAAAAAACACATGCCAAAGAGAGAGAGATCCCATGTTATTCATCGAAATTTGTGTCCATGCTCATCAAGGTCAGCATCCAACGCATGCCACTGCAAGCGTAAAAAGTGTTCATCCAAAGGTGATACTCCAGAAAACGTGCAGCAGGTACACTCACAGTGCAATAAAATATGTCAGTGCCTTTGAAACAGGTCAGAGTTAGATGTTCCCACAGCAACATCAAGTCAAAGGAAAGTGTGACACCAAAACAAAGAGTCTTTAAAAAAAAAAAAAAAAAAAAAAAAATCCACAGTAAATGCTAACGTGGATATTTATTTATGACATCTTGGCTTGAGCGTCTTTTTAAATTTGGGGTTGCAGATAGTTTGGACTCTTCTACAAGGGCATGGAAAATGTTCTTCCCCGGTAGAGGCTGAACATACTGCCGTAGTAGTCGCTGCCGACAGAAACACTTTCCTCTGACCCCTGAACGGGCCGCGCCAGGTTAGCGTGAGATGCTCGGATCAGTGGCTCAACACCCAGGTGACGGACGGGCAGGGGGCCCTCCGCAGGACCGCTGCCAAGAGCTTGCCTGGATGTGTTTGTAGGGTCCATGTTGGGCCCTGCAGGACGGGAGCCCAGCGTCCGGAGTTCTCGTTCCACGACGGGGTCATAGGAGCCTGGAAGGGTACCTCGGCGATCAGAGGCATCGGGGTTATTTTCCATCATCCGATCCCCCTCACCTAGATGGAGCAAAAGAGGGGGCGGAATCTTGGATTTACACTTCATTGATAATTGCCATCGTTTTCACAAGCATACCGTAACCTCCAAAGGTATCTGAACGGCAAGGTAAATAAAACCCTTGTTTTTGTTGTTTCCTGAAGACATTTGGGTTTCCGATAAAAATGTGCAGGTCAGACCAAAACAAAATGACAATTCCAACTTTTGTTCGGTGGTATTCACATCCGGATGTTTTAAACAACTCAGGACAGAGCACCAAGTATTAAATAATAATAATAATAATAACAATACATTTTATTTATAAGCGCCTTTCAAGACACCCAAGGACACTTTACAATAATATTAAATGAGCTTAAAGTGAATAACGTTGAATATTTGGTGGCATAACCATTACTTCCGATAACTCCATCAAGCCTGTGACACGTTAACTTCACCAGACTGTCCAGTCTTCATATGAAATGCTTTTCCGGGCCTTTCCTGTAGCCTGTTCCGGTTCTTGTTTGTTTCTGGGACTTTCTTCCTTCAGTGTCCTCTCTTCCAGAGGTCAAACGCATGCTTATTTGGGTTAAGGTCCTGTGATTGACCTTCTACTTTTCCCCCCCCAAAATGAAGTACATGGTTTTGTCGATTTCAGAATTCATTCTACTGTGGCAGTTTTTGTCCTGAGTTGTATAACACCTCAAGATGTAAATACCATGAAATAAAAACCGGAAGTCAGAACCTTTGTCTCATATTCATCTTCTGAAACCCAAATGTCTTCAGTATACAACAAAAACAAAAGGAATTGACCCTGCTGTTCCACAAAATTTGGAGGGGACTGCATTAATCGGCCTAATCTTGAGACTGACCTTTAAATGTGGTCAAAAAAATGTATCGTTATACAGTGTTCTCAGGAACCATATCACAAAAGAGAACAATGAATGAATGGGATTATTGAACCATTATTTACTGTAACTGGATTTGAATACATATTAAAATCACCTCACTCGTGATTCATAGTCACCCCATGATGCAATTTTTTTTTTTCTAAACAATCGCTTCTTGCGTTCATACTGTGTGCTGTGGAGGCGCCTGCAAGCTACTCCTTGAAGAGAACAAATGATGGAACACCTCCTCCCACCCTCGTTGCATATTTTCTTCCTATTCTTCCAGTTCGGTTTCTCTTGGGGATGTGTGGGGTGTAAGGCCGCCAACGCAGGAGCTCAGAAAGCACCAACACAGAGTGCAAGTGAGGGAAGTGTCCTTGTGGTGGAGGAGGAGGAAGGCGTCAATATTTGGGATCTAAATTGAGACATGCTGTTGCCGGGTTTGGAGCAATGTGAAAGCAGGCAGCTTCGACTCAATCCTACATTGATTAAGTGCTTTATGTTCAATATTAGAGCCTGAGCAAGTTACTGCTACTCAATAAACAAATCTCTTTGTTGGAGAACAACCATCATTTAACAGATTTAGACCAAAATCATGTTAATAGGCTCCAGTCTTGGGACCACAGTTTGACTCCAATGCGCAGCAACTTTATTGGTAGATCATCAATCAATCAAGATTCATCAAGAAGATAAACACTTCGGATAATGGGTGGACGAATTAATTTTATGTTGACTATGGTATTTTGTTTGCACAACACATTAACGGTGGATGAGCAATTGCACAAATACAACTGTGTGTGACAGGTTGACTTAATATTATAAAATAAATTAAAGTTGGCTTTAAAAAAAATTGTGTGAGAAGATTTGAGAAAGGGTTGTTTATTTCTGTTTGATGACTTGTTTCTTTTTCATTTTCATGTCAATAATTTAATTGTATTTTGCAATATAGCCTATTGTGATACTTACAAGTAAGCCGATTATTTTGAAACAAAGGGTATTGCATGTTGTAAATCAATAATTCATAATTCATTTTTAAGACAAACTTTTTTTTATTTTCTTTCAGGTTTCCTTTACCTGCTAGGGATATATTTTTTGTCATCAACTCTTCAGCCACCAACTACGATTTAATTTGTATTTTGGTTATTTTTTTATTTCTTGTACATTTGACCTTTTTGTTAATACAGTGTATGAAATTACAAAACAATTTTATTCTCAAAGTGCCTTTGACTTTTTCTGTCAAGAGTGTATTAGTGTTTAATACAACCAGTCACGTTTGCTGTAAATGTCATCATAAATACCGTACCTAAAGGTCCTCCCCGGGCGGTCTTGTCTTGGTGTCTCCCCAGCCCTCCTTTGGGTTCCATCTGGGGCTCGGTGGTCTCATCCTCTGTGGCCTCAGAGTCTGGAATGAAAATAAGAAAAATACATCAATGATGGGTGAAGCAAGAGGGAGGAGATGGAGGAGGAAGGGAGTTTTGAATGGGTTAAAGCCAGTGTGTGACAACCAACTAAGCCTCTTACATGGAAAGGAGAGGAAGTATCAGTCCATGTTTGTTTGTTTTTTTTAACCAAAATGATCACTTTAGACTACCATGTAAACAAACAAAAAAAACCCCAGAGAAGTACATACATTGTGGGCTGTGGAAAGCCAAAATGTTGATTTGTGAAGGAAACCACAACCAAATGACATGAAAGAGAGCATCAAAAGATATATGACAGCCACCCGAAACCTCACATGTGGGTGAAATCACATCTCCAAGGCAATGAGATTAAACCATGAAGGAAGGAAAGGAAACAAACAAACAAAAAATAGGCGGGTGATGAATCAAAAGAGGTAGGTTTACCGTAGCTTTGCTTTCGGCAGGAGCGGAAAACTTCGCTTCCGTAGTGGCAGCAAGAGAGGGCAGACGGGAGAGCACCGTTACTATGGAAACCAGCATCCCTCTCACCTACACGACCAATCCTCTTCGTACCCATTCGAGGTTTTATACCAGCGGTTGGCCCGACACAAATGTTTAGTGGTCACAGCGCTTGGCCGCACGTCATTGTGCTGCGCACCATCAAGCCAGATCCTGATTAGATAAATCCAGCAGGTCGGCCTAATGGTAGGAAAGCCGTTGCAAGATCAATCAGCATTAAAGTAATCACTACATCAGTGTCTTTTTTCAGTAGCAATATGCAATTCCACCCAGCCGCATCAAAGTAGGTTTCAGAGCTTAAATTCCAGGCATGAGCGTCATAACCACACAATTGATCTGATGGCGAAATCCTATCATCATGACTTGGAGTGAAGCAAGAGAAACTGAACAGCCACACAATTTCCAAAAGGGGCCAGACACTGTTCACGTGAGCGTTTTAGGCAGAAGCTAAACTGCAAACTTATTGCATCGTGGGGGTGGATGTGCACTCATACGAGCCACTCTTGTTGATGGCCAGTTAAAGCCACACCTGGACATTGTTCAGCAGCAAAGGTCATTACTGGGAGGATTCCAAGGCTGGTAGACAAATCTCGATAACGCTAAAGAGCGTGAGGAAAGCTCATAATGACAACACACCATGCGTGAATCTGCCAAATGTCCGTGTGGAATGGCCGCTTCTCTGCAACAAGACAGAGAACAGGTGTTATTCAGCAGCGACAAACAATTTGTTGCTTGGTATAGACCATTTCATTTTTTTAATGGAAGCTATAGGTGTCAGGATACTTCCGGGGTGCAGGAAAGTGAGTGACTACCACTGACTCGAAAACAATTATAAAACACTTTTTTTGTTGTTTTTGTTTTTAATTATTCCAGCGGAACCTGTTCGGTAATCAGTAGAACTGGAGTGGATGTTGACGTAATTAGTTGTAGAGAGAAGATCGTAATACTGCTTCACAGCATAGTTGCCGTGTTTGAAGGGACAGACTGGGAATCTAACCTGCATCATCATGTTGATGGAAAACATTTTCTCACATTTATGTATAAATTGGTTGATTGTGTTTTCTTTAAGAAATTTTGCAAGAAATAATGGCTAGCCTGCCGGCCTTTTTTTTGTTTTCAAACCTTTAGTATTTGCTTTCTTAATTTGAGGTGTTTTGGGTATCATTTTGCTTTTCTTCTGTGATAACTACATCTGAATTTCCCCTACATCTACTTGTAAATGACCTTACCTTTTGAAATTTTTAATTGAAACTTAATTTAAGCTCTTTATTTTGACTGACACAAATTACGGTGGAAGAGACGAATACTAAAATTGACATACAAGCCCATGACCCTGATGAACAAACATCTTCGTGGCATGTCCTAAGCATTGCACTCCGCACATTTAGGTTTCATGCTCATCTGTACTCTATCTACACAAACTAGACAGGTACACGTTGGCAATCTAAGGATCCAATGAAAGAGCTGTGACAAAAGGTCTGAATTTTCAAGGATATCAATTATAAATATCAATAGTTGGAGTTTGCAGTAGTCTAGAGCAATACTTGACCATACTGATTCAAGCTCTCAGTGAGATGAAGTGTAGTAGCTGTACGCCACTGCAAACCACAATAGTAGAGTGTTGTTTATGAAACGTTTTCATTTTTAGTGTGTGTGTGAGCAGGCCACAATCTGTCAATCAGAACCATGGAGAGCAACTCACCATGACTCGCTGAAATGGACGGAAAGTAACAAAATCACCACGCCCCCCCCCCCACCCCACCCCACACACACACACACCTTCTCCCTACCAAAGTAAGACCAATTCCCTCTCCACATTTCATTGATGCACCCATTGGCTGAGTATTTTTTTTTTTTTTTTTTTTGAGGCGTGAGGCAACTGTTGCCTGGCGGCGTGTCTTGATCGCCAGATGGGCAGGAAGCAGGTGCAACTAATAATGTGTTAGGAACCAGAACCCCACTGTACCAAAGAATGGACAGAGTCTTGAAATCAACACAGCATAACGACGATAGTACCAGTGAGCGTAGCCTAATGACATACTTTTAGCCTCTTATAGGAATGCCTTATTATTTAGTATGCCATAGAAACATTCCCGATATGATACCATCAGGGCACATCTGAAATGAATTCTGTGTACTTGTTTACTGAAATCAACCTACAATGTATGCCACTAATAAACTCGTTTGTGTCCCATTATTAGGTGAGGGGTGGGGCAAGACATCCCAAATGATAAAAAAATAAGAATAATCTCACCAACAATCAGTCCAACAAGTACAACATTCTGTTCATTTATCTAGCAGACTTACCTGAAACCTCTTCTTTGACCAGATTTTCTTCATCCTGCTTCCTGTCTGATGGACAAGATGACCTGTAGCATCCACACGCTTCGCACTAAGCCTGAGCGCCAAGGGTGTGGCGTGGGACGCGAAACACAAAATGGAATTCAGATGTGTTTAGGCTTCCGTGTGGCGTAGAGGTAATGGTGAGAAGGGGTGCCGGATGGAGAAGGACGGGGGGAAGGAAAAGAATCAGAGGGAACCAGACCGAGGCGTCTTTGTGTTGGAGCGTTTCTGAGCGCTGATGTGAGCAGCATCCCGCTCTGACTCCTCACCCTCCCCACCTCTACACGTTGACGGCGAGTGCAGAAATGCAGGAGGAGGAGGAGGCGTGAAAGCAGATGGGCCACGTTGGAGGAGGGAAGATGAGAAGCAAAACCGCTGGCTTCGGAGCGGGCGGAGAAAACAAAAGGGAAGAGAAACAGGAAGGGGCAGCGAGTGACTGATGAAGGGGAAGAAATTGAGGGAGATTACGGCAGTATCAAAACACAAAAGGGGGTTTGTGGTTGAGATGATGTCACAGATGGAAATGGAAAACGTCAGGATTGTAAATTCCTCTCTCTTTGTTTTATTCGTCGGTTGCCTTGTAGCACATTATCCTGTCTGTTAGTGGCAGGGCTCTCTGGTGCTCCACAAAGTAACAGGAAATGGCTTCAAAAACCAAAATATTCCATTTGTAAACTAACAAAAAAAAAAATCTGGAGAATTCCCTCTCGTTATCATCACTCCCACTCCCGTCTTCCTCCATTTTTCACTTATCCCGTTATCGTCACTTTACGACCCTGTAAAGTGAATTTGTTTCGAAATATATTACATGTTTGTGGTACTCAAATGCGGAGCTATTGCATTCAACTGTTTGTCACCATTTCAGTTTTCCTCATTTTAAGAGCGCGGTTAAAACCGTGCCCAGTGTTGCACTGTGGCGTACGGCATGAGTCACCCCTCTCCCCCACTCTGGAAGAATTTAATCATCTCCGTGCGCATCAGTGGCTCTCCAGCGCAATTGCGAGTTCTTTACAAAATATAATTACTTGGCCCATTTCTACCATTACAGCGTGCAGTCGGCTTGCTAACTATGCAGACACTCCGAAACTGCTTCTACTCTGGAGGCCACAATTTACACAACACCTTAGGCAGGGCTCTCTGGTGCTCCACAAAGTAACAGGAAATGGCTTCAAAAACCAAAATATTCCATTTGTAAACTAACAAAAAAAAAAAATCTGGAGAATTCCCTCTCGTTATCATCACTCCCACTCCCGTCTTCCTCCATTTTTCACTTATCCCGTTATCGTCACTTTACGACCCTGTAAAGTGAATTTGTTTCGAAATATATTACATGTTTGTGGTACTCAAATGCGGAGCTATTGCATTCAACTGTTTGTCACCATTTCAGTTTTCCTCATTTTAAGAGCGCGGTTAAAACCGTGCCCAGTGTTGCACTGTGGCGTACGGCATGAGTCACCCCTCTCCCCCACTCTGGAAGAATTTAATCATCTCCGTGCGCATCAGTGGCTCTCCAGCGCAATTGCGAGTTCTTTACAAAATATAATTACTTGGCCCATTTCTACCATTACAGCGTGCAGTCGGCTTGCTAACTATGCAGACACTCCGAAACTGCTTCTACTCTGGAGGCCACAATTTACACAACACCTTAGACTTATAGTTTGAATTCCCAAATGGGATATGTATTTTATCTTATTCAGGCTACCGTAATATGTTGGAAGTCAAAACATTGTGGGTATATAACAAGCAGAAAGTATGCGCTCAAATGTCTCATGTGGTATGTGTCGCAGGTTGAATGACGTTGACTTCCCCCTGAAGGATAACCTTGATGTGGAAAAGATCACGCAAGGAGGTGATGCCGTGGAAGAGTAAGTGAGCCTATGAGCGTGCCAGCTAGCTCGCGGCTAATGCCCCTCGTTGGAGCATGGAAAGGACTATGAAAACTCAGTGGGAATTTTTTCAACCACAGGAGGTATAAGACAGATGATAGACGTAGTGGTACTTGTGTGGCACTTGACAGGTGAACAGGCGCGGTTTCAGCGCATTCAGATGACTTGCCTAAAGCGTTCAAGAGCAAAGCCAAGTGTTTGACTTTTCACAATTTTGAAGCCTCGTTTTATATTCGTGGTGATTTTCTTTTGTTGATCATTCAAATTTGCCAGAGTTAATAACTCTTCTCTGCGGTGTGTCAAATTTACATTACATTTTTTAGTTTTGCTTTATATGGACGGATATTTTCTTGGCCATACTCCCCTTACATGACACTTCATCTTTCAATTTGCTTTCACCTTTCCCTCCATCCCACCATTGCAGCACTGCTTTCCACCTTTATTACATTTTTCTCACTTTCCCCGCCTCCCACCTCTCCCATGCATTCTTCCCTCCATCCCTCCCTCGCACACCCAGACTTAATTGTCCTTTCAGACACATCTGTGCTTTCCACACCTCCTCTGCCTTCATCTAATGAGTCTAAAAATAATCTCTAACAACAGAGGCTCCTCCATCGCATGGCGATGGGCTTTCCAATGCTGACAAATGAGGAATGGCACCGTTTACACCCATATTCAAACACAATCAATGCATGAGATGTACTCTCCTCATTCATCCGCATTCATTTAACAGATGTGGTGCTATGACCCTGCACAATATGATTTGTGTCTCTGAAGTTTGTGGTCTGGTCTCGATGACTTCTGTGAGCATAAGAGTGGTCTTGGATTGTTTCTAGACCTCTCCACCTTTCGATCTGCTCGTCTATCCATCACCGCTGGGAGGTGGTTTAGAGTGCAGCAATCGATGCGAGTGCTTTGTGCATGACACAGGCTACACCCCCAAGAAACAGCTCAAATGCTCCCCAGTCAATATATCCATAATCCCACCAGCTCTTCGCACTCCTGTCCAGTGAAAGACTTTGGTCCAGTCACATTTTGGATATTGTTTCCACTTGTAAGGCGCAAGGGCAACAAACTCTCCTGTTACTCGGAGTTACAGACAGAAACATTCATTTCAGTTCAAAAAATTTGCTGTTTGATTAACTTAAAACACCAAGACCAATCACATATATGACGGATGCCGTTTTCACATTTCATTCAGAGATAAGGTTTTGAGGCCCCACATATTTTATTGAACTAAAAACACCACGCTGCCCTGGTCAGGGAAAGTGCGCATTGCTCTGACTGCTGTTGCTGTATTTTAATAATAATGGAGAGAGTGCCGATATTTGATAGGCTGTGGGCAATGATACCGCCATTCATTGACAACACTCATGCATCGTTACAAGCGCTCTTGCCGCTTTGCTTTTTAGCCACGGGTCCAAATGAAACTACAAATTTAGTTATTGTGTTATTGTGAAACAAGATTTGTGAAGCGTTTCAAAAGCCATGTCGACACAATGTTGCATGCTCCAAACTCTTCAAAACGAAACAACTACTATGTGCAACTGATTGAAAATAAAAGTTTTATTGTGGAAACCGACAAGTTCCACACTCATTTTGTTGCAACTACCATCATCTCCACTGAAGCCACTCACTAGCCAATGCATATTTATTTCAGCACAAATTTGTCACTGGCCACATAAGTCCTCAAACATGTCTGCGTCCTTTAGTTGTCATTAACTTGCCATTAATTTTTTTTTCTTTTTGTTTTTGAAAATGCAATGTTATAAAATTTATAACATAAAATGCAATGTTATAAAATCCATAACATTGCATTTTGGATTGGCTGTTACATCTGCAACATTGCAAGGCCATTCACCTGTGTTTCAAATTTCAAATTGCAGTCTAACGAGTTGCAGACGCAAGGCAACTTCTGAAAACTTCATCGCTGGACTCCACGCACTGCGCGATAGTTCAGTCGGCATCGTGAGCATTGCTCAAAGTATGGCGGGCTTTAAAACTCCTATTGCAGTAAATAAGTTTGTGCAATGCTCCAGCTGAGCAACTATGAGGAATGCATAATTAATGATCTGACCTTTGTCGTCAGCATCTTTGGGGCATTCAAAAATCAACTGAGCATTGCTTTGCCATGATGCACTGATGCCAGACTTTTTATACCAAGTAGCGGATGACATTGGAGCGCAGAAACCACAAGCAACACAGATCAAACATAAGTGTCGTACATATTCAGACACTATAGCGATGCTGGTCTGGCATAGAATAATCAATTCAGAAGAATACTTGCAGAGTAAAAAGAAGATTGAATCGAGCAACTAGAAACGTGAAATGCGTTGACCTTGTGTAAGACATCATTCTTGTGTCACCTGATTCTGTTCGCACAAAGCAGATTCTGAAGAGACTCATTTCAGCGGCGGCATGTCAATTTGTGTCACATGGCCAGCCACCCGATCCTGCCTTCTAATCCTGACTAAATCCCAGTGGGTCCCTGTGAACTGCCGGGGACAGGACACAAAGCGAGGGACACTCCATAGTGAACGTCACCCACAGATGTTGCCTCAGCTGCCTCGTCACAAGAGGGAGTCTAATTAATGGCACAGTAATCCACTTGAATGTAACATTTAGAGAATGTCAAGTGGCAAGCAGACTGGATCACATAAGAGAACTGGAGTGCTAAAAAAATATAGATCTATATTTTTAAATACAGTTTCAGATGAGCTGGCACTTCATGTCATTTTATGTGACATGAAATGAAAGCTTGGCACATTTCTTTCCTTTATCTCTTCTCAAAAGTAGTCCAAAACATTTAGACCGAAAGCAGTCTAAATTTTGTATTTTTGTTATAAGGGTTCACACACAGAGCATGTTATATTAGGGGCAAGAAGGGTACTGGCTCACTCTCTAACCACAAGCTTAGTCTGTAAACACAGTGCAGCTTAGCCTCTTGCTAGCAGATGTTATGGTTGGTCATGTGTTAACATGTAAACAAACAAAGAAAAATAGAAACAAACAAAACCAAGGCACATAGCAAACCACGTTACACCCCAAGTGAGGATATAGTCGTGTTTTTACCCTCACAACCATAACTAGCCTGCGATGAAAACAACTCTGACACCGCTTCAGCATATTATTTATACCCATTGCTCATTTGTGGACATAAACGACAAGTTCCACTCGGTATTTGACAACACAACTTTGGCCTAAAAGAGAACAGGACCAAACACCAACGTACCTTGGTGCTTCTTGCTCCTTGATCCACTGGTAGAGTCTGTCACACTCCTCAATGCCTTGCGAGCATCAAGCAGTTCCCTTCTCAGCATTCCTTCCCACCAGCATACAAAAAGTGAAGCCCACTAGAACTTGCCTTGTGAGTCCGCAGTGACCAAAACACTCCCAACCACTCCTCAGCCCATGACCCGTTCTCCTCCTGTGCTCTCCTGTTCCATCCAAACTTTGATTACAGCTGTCTGCAATTGTACTGAACTTTCACTCTGCAGCCTTCCCCAGTCGCGCAAAACCAACCCCCTCCTTCCCCAAAAAGAGTTTAAACACGCTGCGTTCTCTGCCGTCCTCTGATGGCTGATTCCGTTTGAGCTAGGACGGCGAGGGTCTGAAACTCTAGCACGCCGAATGTTCTGCTGACTCTGCTGCTCACACATGTCCGACTATTATGGTGAACTCCACGGTGGCGAAAACGAGGATAACGTTACACACTCGTGGGCGTTTTTACACGAATGTATTCGTACACTGGAGTGAAGAACTGTTTTTCTAAAATGAAAGTTAGACCTCGGTGTGTGTGTAAGATTGATGTCCAGAGACAGGACAAGATTTACGCTTTCACTTTCTGACCTGAATTTTTTTCCCAGACAATCTCAGTGCTTCTCCACATTTGTTGCGTCGTTGTTGTTAATGGGAAGCATTTTTTCATCTTCATGTTTTCTTTTTTTAATGCCATGTTGTAATTTTTCAAAAAAAAGATGATGAACGTAACAGCACTATTTTTGTCAAAGTAAGGACTAGACCAGGGGTTGGCAATTCCAGTCCTGGAAGGCCGCTGTCCTGCATGTTTTCCATCTCTCCCTGTTGCAACACACCTGATTCAAATGAACAGGTTCAATATCAGGCTTGCTCAGAGCTTGCTGACGATCTGATCATTTGTATGGAGTAAAAGTAAGCTTTAGACCAGGGGTGTCAAACTCATTTCACATGGTGGGCCACATACGGCCTTGGTAGATGTCAAGTGGGCCGGACCATTAAAATGATACCATACTTTGCTATAAATAACCAAAACAATGTCTTTCCTTTGTTTTGGTATAAAGAAGCACAAGAACATTAGGAAAATGTTGAAATTTAATGAACATATCTTTTACAAAATATTTCATGAAGCACCTTACATTTCCTTCGACAAATGTGCAATTTACTTTTATCATTCACATATATGCATTGCAAATGATCCCACTGATTGTACAAACATTAACAAGTAATTGGTATTGAAAAATATAGTAATGCACTTTAAGATTAAACGAGATTCATAAAGAAAGGAAGTTTTAAACCATTTACACGTGCATATAAAATCTAAATGTAATCTTACAAACTAAGGAGAGTGCTATTAAATGTGTAAATGTGAGAGTGCTATTGATAGCGTCTGCTGTCATGGGTCTGTCACAGTGACGGACTGAGGCTGCTGTTGTCTTCTTCTCTGATCAAAACAGTGTCCCCTTGCGGATACTCAATGAATTGCACCTTATTAAAAATATTAATTCTGTCTTTAATGCATTTTTTTCACTTTTAAATTATCCTGCGGGCCTAATTGAACCTCCTTGCGGGCCGGTTCCGGCCCGCGGGCCGTATGTTTGACACCTCTGCTTTAGACATTTAAAATGTGTTACTTCTCATCACTGTTTAAGATTCAAAGGCCACAACCAGGCCGGTCTGCTCCGAAAGCAGCCATTAAAATGTGCTCCATAAACGCAGCAGGCGCACACAGAATACACTTTGAGAGGCTCTTCGTCTTGCTTTCAGGGCGTTGAACGAGTGAGTGTGACAGCATCACTCCTTGACCGCGGTGGTGCTATAATTATCTATGATGTTTGCTGGTGCAATCGGAGACGCATGCACACATCAGAGCTCTGAGCCCCCCCAAGTCGGCGAGGCACATACCGTGCCGGAAATAACTATGCAGAGTGGAAGGGCGCCAGAGAAATGTGACAGATATTGGACGACTCAAAACATGACCTGGACGAAACATAAGTGAGTTTTTACTGAATTACTTTTAAAAGCAAATGTCACCTTCCAAATCCAAGATTAAGGATTATAACATGGAGAAAGATTTTCCGTGAACCAGAAAACCAACTTAGCATGGAGCTCATGAGCAGGATCATTTATCTCTCACATGCTTGTGAATTCTCACCAACTAATTTTGGTGATGCAACTAGGCCATAGCTTTTGGGACGAGCACAAAAGAAAAAATGGACAGACTTAATCCTTGATACTTTCATTTTGCATGTCACATACGCACTTTGAAAGGGTTAAGATAGATCAATAGATGGACTTGAAATAAACAAACAAAACAAAATGTTTTCAACAGGCAAGTGAAATGAGTAAAATAAGGTGCTTGCACAAGTGCGCCCACCTGCTCTTGACTAGGATGTGGCTATGTTCACCGTTCACAAATCACCTTGAAACTCACGCTAAATGGGAGTTAGCACACACCGGTCACCAATTAAAGTGCCCCTGATTTACCCAAAATATATTTCAGGTGTTCAAGCAGGCAAAGAGAATCTTGTCCCTGTATGAAAAAAGTACTCCCTCCCCGCCCCCTTAAACCTAATAAGTGGTTGCCCCACCATCACCAGCAAAAACTGAAATCCACCGTTTTCTCACTGGCAATGAGTGTTTCACAGCTGTGGAAATATTGTGACCTTTTGCAACACTGGAAGGTTTGGAAGCATGAACTGCCTTTTTAAAGTCCAGACTTTGACTAGGCCTGCCTGGAAGAAATCAAAACATGGATGGCACAAAATCTCTTGAATTTCAATGAAAAGAAGACAGAGGTGATACTGTTTGGTCCCAGTGGACATTGTACATCCCATCCTGTAGACTTGGGCCCCCTGTCTCCTTATCTGAATTCAACAGTCTCAAACTTGGGTGTTAAACTGGACAGTGATTTTAAACTTGACCGGCAAATTGGTGAAGTTGTTAAATCCAGCTTCTTTCACCTTAGACAGCTGGCCAAAGTAAAACCTCTCCGCTCTCATGAACAATTTGAGACAGTAATTCATGCCTTCGTCACATCCCGGCTGGATTACTACAATGCCCTTTACTTTGGAGTCAGCCAATCCTCCATCAAGCGCCTCCAGCTGGTCCAGAATGCTGCTTCTCGCCTCTTGACTGGTACTCGTAAGAGGGAGCACATAACTCCTACTCTGGCATCCCTTCACTGGCTCCCTATACATTTTAGAGTTATTTTCAAGATCCTCTTATTTGTTTTCAAATCTCTAAATGACCTCGCGCCACCTTACCTCTCTGAGCTCATCTGCCCCTACACACCTGCCCGGCGCCTCAGGTCTGCGGACCAGACATTATTAGAAGTACCAAGAACTAAACTGAGGCTCAGAGGGGATCGAGCCTTTTCCGTTGCTGGTCCCTCTCTCTGGAATGACCTCCCACTGAACATTCAGCAAACCTCCTCGCTGCCCATCTTTAAAACCCACCTCAAAACTCACCTGTATTCTCTGGCATTTGACTCAGCATGACTCTGATTTTTTCTTGGTTTTTCTGTTCGGTGCTTTCTACCGTCTTTGTTACTGATTTGTTGCTTTAATGTTGTATATGTTAGTTGCTCCATGTACAGCACTTTGTGTGCAGCGATGGCTGTTTGAAAGTGCTCTATAAATACAGTTGAGTTGAGTAGGCCACTCCAAAATCTTCATTTTGCTTTGTTTATTTATTTATTTATTTGCCATTCAAAAGTTGACTTCCTGCTGTGTTTTGAATCGTTATTTTACTGCAGAACCCAAGTGCACTTCAGCTTAAGGTCACAAATTCAGGCCTGAAAATTCTCACTCAGGGTGTTCGGTTTAAGTAGCAGAATTCATGGTTCCATCAATTCACAACGTGTGGTCCAGGTCCATGAGCATCAAGTATTTTTTCAAACAGGGTCAGGTAGCTTTTAGATCTGCTTTGAATTTGGTCATTTAAATTATTAAGGAAAAAGTCCTTCATAAAATCACCAAATGGCATTTTATGTTTGTATTAAGATTATCTTTGGCTGACATTTTTTTGATGATCCTAAATTCGGTAATTATGCAAAAAAAAAAAAAAAAGAATTTGAGAAGAGGGCAAATACTTTTTCACAACATTGTAGATGACTACAAAGAGACAGAGTGATTATTGTTTAAAAAAAAAAAAACGAAGCTTGTACCTTCTCCAAGATCCATAATGGCGAGGATGGCGCTGCAGCTGGCCTCCCCCAGCTCATTGGCGGCCACGCAAGTGTACAAGCCAGCGTCCCACGTATGGCAGTCCCGTATCCACAACCCTCCTGAGTCCTGGGCTTCCGTGCGAGGCAGGAGTGTGTCATTGTGGTACCAGGTAAGTGACGGTCTTGGAGTACCTTCCACTGACACCCTCAGGCGGATATCACAGCCCGTTCCCACCGCAGCCTTGCGAAGCTTCCGAACGAAAACGGGTGGCATGGGCTCATGGTCGGGGACAACCTGGTCTTTCAATCCGGTAGCTTTGGTCATTTTGGGAGGGCTGTTTCGAGTGCTGCTGGATGCTGCACCTTCAGACATCTTGGATTCCGTTTAACTCTGTATCAGGCAGAACTTTATATCTGGATGGAACTTGTTGCAGGCCTGCCAGATATTCTTTCAGCTCTCACACCTTTGGACATGCGAGGCACGCCAATGATGACCCGGCAGGAGACTGAAACATATACAGTGCAGGACAGTTTGACCTCATTCGAAGGTTCTCTTTTATAAGTGAACTCCTCGGCCGCCGTTTCGGCAACATCGGAGTATGTCATCTTCATGTTTACATGAACTGTATTCTGACCTTTCAAGGTCAAGTGCAAGCACTTTCAAAATTAATTTTTTATGTACATATACACAAGTCAGTGTGTGTGTGTGTGTGTGTGTGTGTGTGTGTGTGTGTGTGTGTGTGTGTGTGTGTGTGTGTGTGTTTATGCATATATTCACAAACAGCACTGCCCTGAATTACATTGATAAATGTACTGTGTTGTTTTATTTCTCCATCGAACAAGTTATCCAGTCAGCGATCATTTCGATCCCTTCTCAATATATCCAAAATACCGCACTTAAATTTAACAATATAAATCATTTCATGCACCAGTGGTAACTCTGAAGGAACAGTGAGTGAACCGTTTTGCATCTAGTGACCCCCAAGCTGAGACCCGTTTGATAAAAATGACTCACCATGGAACTCTTGTTTCTAAAAAAGCCTCAAACGAGAAATCTACACACCTGACTTTGCCTTGAAAGCCAATAGGAATTATTTTGAACATCCCCGCAAAGCCTGGGTTAAAGTAACAAGATCCATGGAGGGAAATAGTACATCTCTGCGTGTCCTTCTGCAGGTGTAAGTCCACCCTGGATCATGGAGCATTAGCAGCCGTCCACATGGCCCCCTTTTCTAGACTTTGACTCCCCCCCCCCCTCTAGGGAGGGAGAGAAAGAGATCTGACATGGAGTGTTCAACCGCCGCAAACTCCTGGTTTTTGTGAATATGTATCCTTTAAAAACTCTTCAGAACTTTCAAGCAATTATGTTGTTCTCCTCCTCTCGTCGCAACCTCTAAATGCCACAGCTCTCGAGCGACAGCTGCTTGGCCACTGATAGGTCACATTTCGCAGCCCGCCACATCTGACACACACAACCACACACACACACACACACACACACACACACACACACACACACACACACACACACACACACACACACACACACTCAAACACACACACGAACACACACGACCCTTGAGATAATGCTATCATGTTAAATGTGTGTATCAATTTCTACAAATAGACAGTCGCAGAATACAGATGATCGTTTGTAGTGAAACTTCAGTGCGGTTGAGCCACGACTTAATAAAGAAAGTAGAACAATGCAGTAAGTAACTGTAACCTTATTTACAGAGGGAACATTTGCATTTCTTAGCACTGAGTATCGTGATGCATTCTGGTGGATGCCTGTTGCCAGGATACAGGAAAAAAAAACATCAACATAGAAGTGGCAAGAAATTTCAGATATTTGTACGGAAAGTGTACAAACAAAAAATAATGCGATTTTACAGTTTGCAGCAGCTATAAAACTATTTGTAAGAATCGCACTTGTTGGTTTCAGTGTCCTCTAGTGGCCAAATGTAGTACAACCACTTGATTGGCTGCCACTCCTCAGTTCAGTCGTCATCACGCAGTATACGCATGAAAAAGAAAAGACGTTTCCCCCTGTTTGGAAACCAAGCTGTTGCCACAACAATATATCTCTATGTCGTAAAGATGTAGGCTGAATGTGAAAATATCAAAGCAAGAGATTGTGCCCTTAAACCTTGACTGTGATTTTAATAAAAATTCAGTCCCTCATATAATTCATAGAAAATGTGTGCTCCACACACACACACACACACACACACACACACACACACACACACACACACACACATATATATATA
>NW_017806234.1:663340-668839 GCF_001891065.2 Hippocampus comes
TATATATATATATACACACACACACACACACACACACACACACACACACACACACACACACGGTGTGGTGAAATAAAATCAAAATGGGACACATGTCAGTGAGGACTGTGGGACTGAAAGGTGTACAAAACTGTTTTGTTTTTATTTTCTGTATTTGGCTGCGTGTCAGGTGAGCGGCACCTGTATGTGACGTCGTACCAGTAAGTCCATTCTCAATGCCGTTTGGCTGTCGCTGACAACTCAGGAGGACTGGGTCGGCCTGAAATACTGACAGTAGCTCACTGATGGACTCACCGGACTGACGATTCCCAACTCTACTAATAAGACGAGTACCAACACCTTCCCCTCATCAGTCTTCAATGTTGTCATTTAGTACTTTAATAAGCGCTGTTTCTGTACTGTGATGAGGTTGAAAAGATGATTGAAATTAATCAAAGAGTCCATTTCAGTTAAAAAAAAAATGCTGAGTTGATTCAAAACCACTTTCTCGAAAATCGGGGTTAAGAAGGGGAGATTTGGGGTGGGTCTATAGTTTGATAACAAAGAAGCATCGGTATTCTATTTATTTTCCCTTTTTAAAGCTTTAAGACTTTAAGACATTGAACCACAGTGACAGTCATTATCTACAAATGGAGAAAATATGAAACATTAGTGAACTTTCCTGTTAGTGGCCTGCGTACAGAAACTACCCCAAAGCCGAGTGACGACCCATCCTGGCAGTCACAAAGGAGCCCAGGACAACATCTCAAGATGACCAGAAAGAACATCAATGCTTGTCTTATTTTTGAAAAACAAAAACAAAGAAAAAACATTGAATGGTTCCCAAGACAATATTCAATGACTGACCAGTCTAAAGTAGAACTTTTTTGAAGGTATGTGCCTTATTACCTCTCGCGTAAATGAAACACTTTAACGATGTCACTGACTCTTTCTCTTTTTTTTTTTTAAATTTGCATTATTTGCACTTATATTTTCATGCCATGTTTTTTTGCTGCTGTTGACTTTGTAATTTATCTTGTGGCTTTGACTTTTATGTGTCTCGGTGTGTAATTAGCCACTTGTTGGATAGGTCAATATTGACTAACAATTTTCCAAAATACATAGCAGTATGATGATTTGATGATGTAAATGTAAGCCTGCTAGGGGCACATTGCATGTCTCATGATCTCTCTGTTAAAATTACAAACTTTAAAATTTCCAACGGTCAGCTCATGAGAAAAGTGATTTTTTAAAAGATCAACAAATATGAAAGTCAGTGTTTCTTTTTTGTGATTTCCCAATGAAAATACAAGTTTAAACTTGGGCATCATGGTGGTCGACTGGTTAGCACGTCAGTGCAGAGGTGCATGGTTTGCTCCGACCTTCCTGTGTGGAGTTTGCATGTTCTTCCCGTGCCTGTTCCTCCCACATTCCAAAAACATGGCTGGCAGGTTAATGGCACACTCTAAATTGTCCCTCATGTGAGTGTGAGCACGTATGGTTGTTCGTCTACGTGTGCCCTGCAATTGGCTGGTATCCAGTTCAGGGTGTACCCCGCCGACTGCCCAAAGACAGCTGGGATAACCTCCAGCACGCCAGGTGACCCTTGTGATGCTAAACGGATTAGAAAATGCAATGCTGGCCACGTCGGGGTACTTGCACATTGGTGTACTGTCACGTTGGGGTACTGGCACATACTCTCAAAATATTTATATTTATGCCTGCTCATATGTGGAAGCAAAGTGCCTCCAATGCCTCATTTGTTTATGCTTGCACAAATTTGAATAAAACGCCATCAGTTGCTCTGCAAGTAGTACTCTCTGCAAAGTTGACCATCTGTTAAGTTAAAGCTCCAAGTGAATGAAATTATGGCAGTTAATATTGACATTGTATTGGGCAGTCTTTGCTGCAATTTGGTGTTGTTTAGAGTTTTCATAGAGTACACTTATGACTTATCATGAACAGAAATGTCATTTTAATATTCGCTTTTAAATGATATATTTGAACCATTCTTTTTGGAGGGTGGAATGATTGTACAACATACTTTAGTGTCAGGTTCAAATGTTTTGGATCCCCAAAATGCAGACATCGATAAAACGCAAACAAAACAAAAAAAATGTTTATTGTCATAAACGCGTACCCGATGAAGTCTAAAAAGAATTCACTGGTCACAACGAGCCAGGAAAAACAAGGCATAAACAAAAAGAGTTTGCAAAAGGCAATGTAATAGTGACACCGAGAATGCAAACAATTCCAATTTACACGACCAATAAGAACTAGGATGACTAAATCATATCAATACCTACAAGACAAAAAAACTAAGAGAGCAAAATAACTATGACCAAGATGTAGAAATCTGGAAAGCAAGACTTGAGCATAAACAGCGGAAGGTCAAGACTTGGCAACTTGGCAGTCCTTACATAGTTGGCAAGACTTGATTGGAAACCAGACACAGGTGAACTGCTGAATAGGCACACTTTTCACTCCAGCTCATGCTGAAAAAAAAAAAAAAAAAAAAAAACCAGACGCAGCAAAGCCATGACAGACAGTATATCTATATTACAATTATCATTTTAAAGGCCATACTTACATTCACGATTAACATTATGATTTCAGGCTAAGTGTGTGTTCACATATCTAACTAATGTGGCAATTAAATTTGAATTTGAATTTGCCCTCATGTCCTCCCGCTTGTTTGTCTGCCTCCTTGTCATTGTTTATTGATTTAGATGATAGCCTGCGGTATGAATGAGTTTTTATATCCGTTTAATTTGCAGGGAAGAGTCCTCTTTCCTGAGGTTAGGAGCTCGAATTGGGAAAGATTATCTAAAATGTTGTTGGCCTGTTGAATAACGGACTGCACATATATGTCCTGGGGAGCAGGGGGTGGGGGCTGCCCGATTACCTTCCCTGCTGTCTTAACCAAACTGGTTATCTGAGCCTTAGATTTAACAGTTAGGTTCCCAAACCAACTGGTTATTCCGAAGCGCAGGACTGACTCAAGGGTTGCTCTATAAAAGATTAACAGAATGCTTCTGCCAACACCAAATATCCTCAGACGTCGCAAAAAATGAAGGCGCTGATGGATCCGCGAGCAGACATATGATACATGTGTCTGCCAGTTAAACCCGCAATCCATATAAATCCCCAAGTATTTGTAAGAGGAGACCTGGAGACTAAGGACAGCTGTATCATCTGAAAATTTTACGACGTACTGATATGGTTAGGAGCAAACACAGTTATTTGTAAATAAGGTGAATGGAAAAGGTGAGCTCAGGCAACGCCGGGGGGCCCCGTGCTACTCATGACCTCATCTGACAAGACAGAGTTAAATCTCACACGCTGTGGTCTTTTGGATAAGAAGGAGTGGTACCACCTAATGAAGAATGGATTGACATTCAACCGAACCAGCTTCTTCAACAAAATGTCTGGATGGATTGAATTAAAGGCTCAGCTAAAATCCACGAATAGCAGTCTGGCATATGCCCCCCTGTTCTCAAGATGCCTCGGAAGAAAGTGCAGAATAGTAGACACGGCATCACTCGTACTATGATTTTTAGTGGAGGCAAATTGATATTGATCCATCGAAGCTTCCACCTCCCTGCGTAGTTTCTCTACAATGATCTTTTCTAACCCTTTCATCACATTGGAGGTTAAGGCCACTGGTCTAAAATCGTTGTCAACCTGGGGGCAGGGTATTTTAGGGACCGGCATTATAATCGATTTCTTCCAGAGCTGCGGCACTTCTGTGTCTAGAGACAGCTGGAAGAGAGGATGCCAGGCCGGTGTTTGTTCTTCAGCAAAAGTTTTTAATAAATAAAGCAGACATGTTGTCTGGTCTAGTGGCTTTGTTGACACACAATGATTTTAAAAACCCGGGTAACACTTGCTGAGTTGATTAACACCCTGCTATTCGAATCGCACTGCAGATTGCATAGCAATTCATTACACTCTTTGGAAGTGTCAACTTCAAAACGCGTGTAGAAATCATTTTGCTCCCGTGCCTTTGCTTTCTCATGATGAGCCGACAGGGTTTTTTTCCTAGTGTCCATGTTTGTCATGGTGCAAATTGAGTCCCACAACTTCTTTGTGCTTGAATTAGACAGGGCTTGCTCTGCCCACTCTTTGTGTTTCGACCTAGCTGCTTTTAGTTGCCGGTTGAGATCCTTCTGGGCCAACTTCAGCCCAGCGGTGTCACCGAGCCTATGGGCTGTTTTCCTCCTCCTTATGCATTCAATAACATACTTCGTGGTATATGCCTTATTGTTTGCGTATACTGTATTTTTACCATTTTTTTCGGGATAATGTGCATACAGAAGGAGACATAATCCGTTATTACTTCTGCAGCCTCATGAACACGAGTGTCTTGGAAGAAGACATGCAGTCCAAATATTCCCTTAGTCATTTGTCTCTCAAGGGCCTGATCACAACAAACCCAATGCTCCTTGGTGTGAGGGAAGTCGTGGCTCCATGAGTGTGTTTGCCTGAAGCTGGAAAAGTTGATTTTCCAAAACCAACAGCGTCTTTGCTAATATTGATATAATATTTTAATATTTGCATTTCAAGTTTTTACATTATTTGTGCTCCACCTTCAACACCTCCCACATTTATTGACTATGATAAACAGTTGATAACATAAATAGGATGTCATCTCCCCAACCTTCACTTTCAACTGGCAAGATGTTCTGCACAAAGCTGACCACCGTTTCTCGTGAGTACTCCGACAAGAGCAAGCAAATCATATTAAATCTCCTTCAAATGTCAATGCGTGTATTTTCCCTATGCCGTAGTTCTGCTTGGAACATGGTGTTGGACATCGGCTGCAGGTAATGTTTTGTAGCGAAACCTCAACGACGACATAACATCCTGCATTTAACTCAAGTGTCCATTCAGCAGAGCTTTTCCATGAAGTGGCGTGCCCAGGAGTCAACCCGAAGCTGAAGTGTCGTATGTAGATCCGACGCTCACGCTGTTGTCCTACTCGCTGCTACAGCATTTGTGTGTTGAGATGTCTGCTTTTGTGGCTTTTAGCCGATGGATTCAGAATCGCATTGAAGGGTGTAGACTACGGTTTGAAGGAGGATGCTGACTGCTCTGCTCCCCATCAGCGTGCCAAAGTCTCGACCGAGACAGGCTTTCATCCTTTGTTCTTTGGTTGGGTGGGATCTATGTAAGTCATTTTCATATATTGCTGGGCACAAACCAACCTTTGCCATAAAATAATTCGATTAATAACTACTCCAAATCCTACAGCTGTGAAAACGAAGAGTATTGCCGCCTGCCAAAGCCCAACATCACTATGTTCATACAAAATTGGTCACCTGACAACTTCATCCAAATCTCCTACACTTGTGAACCAGAAACTGAAGGTAACAGTCTGAATTGAACACTGCCGCCTCACAGTTCAGAGGTCATCGGCTCGGTAGCAGGGTTAGGGTTACTTGCGATTGGGGGGTTAAAAATAAATAAATGATCATATATATACATACATATATATATATATATATATATATATATATA
>NW_017806234.1:668874-677561 GCF_001891065.2 Hippocampus comes
TATATATATATATATATCTCAGCCCTGGGCAAATTAGGGAGACGATACGGAAGCCCGCAGTCACGCTAACTCAAGTAATCCGCTCGATACGACGGAATAAGTGTGTCCGCGGCGGAATTTACAGTCATTGGATTCAAAACGACGACATGCAAGTGACTTTTTATTGCAGTGAGTTTTACTGGAATTGCGAACATTTTTACGTCCTGTATATCATGGCATCCAAAGGAAGAGGAACAGTCATGGCCGCGAAAGTGAAGTGGATCTAATTAAACGAAGCGGGTTACAAAGTACGAAACATTCAGGAGACGCTTGGAGTCTGACAGACTCAAATCTACGAGACTTTGAAAAACGAGGAAGCGATTCTTGCTCAGTCCAATTCTGGGTGTTTCCGTGCTCAGAGTGAATTGCATGCGGCTCGACGGACAGTCGAGTAAATAAACGTTTCCTGGAATGGTTTGACTGTTATCGTGCTAAAAACTTTCCGCAAACTGGACCGCTAATAAGAGAGCAATCAAGTTCCATAGCGCTATGGGTGTCGAAGACTTCGAAGCGTCCCGTGGCTAGCTTCAAAAGTAGTTGCACGACATCAGCTGAGCAACGCTGTCTTGTGTGGTGATCGAGTGGAGGTCAAGTTCGAGACAGTGAGTGAGTGGAAAGAAAGCCACCAGGTCTTTTACTCGTCTCATTTTGCAGCAAATAGTCCTAACTTTGTTATATTTTGTCATGTACCTGTACTGTATGCTGCAGTTTTTGGGCAATATATTGTTGCACTTTGTTGCTGGTGTTGTCACACATGTATGTTGTTAACATACTTGGACGTTCATCCAGGACATATACCACAGTTGTTTCACTGTTCTCATGAAAAAAAAAAGTATGGTAATACTTTAATGCTTTTTCTGTAAAATAACTGCACTTTCATTGTCTAGCAATAATACATACTCTTATCAGCTTCTGTTAACAATGTCATTCACTTATTTCAACGTAGAAATAAAACTGAAATCGGGAGTAGATTTCTAACTTTTGGCCCAGCCCTCCACAATATTTTCTGCTTCTCATTTGGCCCCCCCGGGAAAATAATTGCCCACCCCTGATATATATCAATGCAATTGAATGGCGTCAGTGACTCCATTTGCGGGTTTTTGCTATTTTCTATTCCCTGTCCCTAATTATGGTAATTGCTCAGCATATTCTTACCTACACTGATGGATTGGTTTTGACATGTTACTGTAAATAAATTAAGTACAGAGTGTCAATGGGGCACTTGTATCCATCAATTTTTCTTTGATAAGATAAAAAAAAACCTTTATTTGTCTCCCAATATATGTCATTCAAACTTGCAAACACTTCCATAGGCACGATGTCAAAGATCTTGTGCGAAGGAGAAACTGAAACTCTCACATGTGGTAAGTGAGCATTTTTTTTTCACTTACACTAGTGTGTGTGTGTGTGTGTGTGTGTGTGTGTGTGTGTGTATATATATATATATATATGGAAATAAAATGCAGAAGCTGCTATTGTGTTCAGCTTGAGGTTTCCATGTCATCCTCAGAGACTGGAGAGCTGGTGATTCTGAAGGCAAAGTATGGCCGCCTGGATGAGAATACCTGCACTGAAACGCCCTCAGAAATGACTTTCTGTAACAGTGTCTCAGCTGCAGCTCGAGTTATGGATTGGTACGCGTCACCCAATTCAATCGGTGTGTCAAATGTTTGCGATTCTTTTATTTGAACTGTCATTTCAATGTCTTCACAGGTGTTACCAAAATGGATTTACTCACACATGCACCATTACAGCAAACAGCGATAATCTGGGATCCCCACAGCCATGCGATACACTTCCAAAGTATCTCTCTGTGGATTATATGTGCGCTCAGGTGGTAAGTCGATTGTTGAATCCACTGTCATATTTGTGCCCGTTGGTGTTTTTAATTTGCTATTTTATTTTGATAGGACGTGTAGTAACCCATCAGAGGCCAGAGTGGAGGAGTAACCAATCACAGCTCTTTGCTCACCAGCATGAAAGTACACTAGATGTAGAATGCTAATAAAAAGATTGCTCAGCTATGGTGTCATCTTTTTGTGAAAATGAATTCGGCACCTTCCTGCTTTGTTTCGTGCACACAATCCTTGTCAAGCTAGCAGTGACGAGCAGGGGGCACCTCATAACCACACACTGCTGATTGTATCAAACAGCATGGCACTGCAAGAAAGTCAAAGACCAGCCCATGGACAAATTGTCAGCTCATGTGATGTATGAACTAGCCCTATAGTCCACAAAGCTCTGCTTTCATTTGCTATTCAACTTGACGACATCAAAGGCAACTCGAGGAGGATGTCAGTAAATGATGTAAACTCTTCATGTTCACTGTGCAAACTGCATGACTGTGAGTTCAGACCCAATCACGACCTGCTCGTATATTTTGTTTTCTCACCAAGCAAATTGGTCATGCATTCACAACATGCTCCAAGTCAGGAGATAAAATACGGGACAAAGACAGCTACGCCCTTTGGAGCTAAATGGCAAACTGCGAGACAGATTTCATGTCGCGGAACATACACATGCTATTGGCATTTGATCATATCTTTTGCTATTTCAGTTCAAATGTGCATCTCAGATGAAAGAAATGAAACCAAAAGAAACAAGGTTTGCCCTGTGGTATAATAACTTGTGAAGTTAAAGATCATGATGAATTCCCCAAATTTCTAACAACTTAAAAAAAAAAAGGGGGGGGGGAAACAATTCACATTCAGTTGGGAGAAGACTCTTCTACAGAAAACATTGGACTATATCAGGGGTGTCAAACATACGGCCCGCGGGCCGGAACCGGCCCGCAAGGAGGTTCAATCAGCCCCGCAGGATAATTTAAAAGTGAAAGAAATGCATTAAAGACACAGAATTAATATTTTTAATAAGGTGCAATTCATTGAGTATCCGCAAGGGGACACTGTTTTGATCAGAGAAGAAGACAACAGCAGCCTCAGTCCGTCACTGAGACAGATCCATGACAGCAGACGCTATCAATAGCACTCTCACATTTACACATTTAATAGCACTCTCCTTAGTTTGTAAGGCGTAGGCAGGGATTACATTTAGATTTTATATGCATGTGTAAAAGGTTTAAAACTTCCTTTCTTTGTAAATCTCGTTTAATTTTTTAAGTGCATTACTATATTTTTCAATACCAATTACTTGTTAAAGTTTGTACAATCAGTGGGATCAGTTGCAATGCATATATGTGAATGATTAAAGTAAATTGCACATTTGTCGAAGGAAATGTAAGGTGCTTCATGAAATGTTTTTTAACAGATATGTCACTAAATTTCAACATTTTCCTAATGTTCTTGTGCTTCTTTATACCAAAACAAAGGAAAGACATATTGTTTTGGTTATTTATAGCAAAGTATGGTATCATTTTAATGGTCCGGCACACTTGACATTTACCGAGGCCATATGTGGCCCACCATGTGAAATGAGTTTGACACCCCTGGACTATATTATTCTCTCAGCTTCCCACAAGGGGACAGTATATTTTAAGGTGGTTGGAAAATTGACAGGCATATCCCTGGACAGCTCAGCATCAATGTATTGTATACGTGCATACAATACGTATATGTGTTCAAATTTACAGGTTCTGTCCTCTAAATTTGTATAGCACAGTGCACCAGTCCAGCCACAACATCATGACCACTTGCAGAATTTGGTGATATATACAATAAGAACTGTGTCAAGAATTCTGCCTTATAATGTAATTCTCATCGTATTTAAATATAAATACATAAATAAATGATTAATAAAGATACTATAAAAAACCAAGAAGTCACATGTGCGACCAAAGTCGACAAAGGTCCATGTTTCTCACATTTCGCAATGATTATTTTGAGCAATTATCTTGTGGTATGCAGTGTTCTGACAGTAATTTTCTTCTTTATAATCACACTTCCTTATATATGTACAGGAGTTTGGTCATCACCAAGTTGATTATATTTCAAAGTTCAGATTTTTTTTTTAACAGCAATTCATATTTGAGTGAGTCGCTGATGATGAAGTGGTACACTCGCCTGACTTGTCTGAGGGCAGCGTGGGATCGGTTCCCACTCAGTGATGGTGTGAATGCAGGTGCGAATGGTAGTTTGTCTCTACGTATGCCCTGCAACGGACTGGCAACGCAGCAAAAAAACATGGCATGAAAATATAAGTGCAAATAATGCAAATTTAAAAAAAAAAAAGAGAAAGAGTCAGTGACATCGTTAAAGTGTTTCATTTACGCGAGAGGTAATAAGGCACATACCTTCAAAAAAGTTCTACTTTAGACTGGTCAGTCATTGAATATTGTCTTGGGAACCATTCAATGTTTTTTCTTTGTTTTTGTTTTTCAAAAATAAGACAAGCATTGATGTTCTTTCTGGTCATCTTGAGATGTTGTCCTGGGCTCCTTTGTGACTGCCAGGATGGGTCGTCACTCGGCTTTGGGGTAGTTTCTATAGTCTGCCTTTTGCTCGAAGTCAGCTGGGAGAGGTTCCAGCAATTCCCCGAGACCTTTTTCACACCGCTTGGTGTTGGGAAATGGATGGATGGGTTGATATTTGAGTATGGCAGACAAATGGATAATTAATCTTGATAACGTCCAACTAAAACAGGCTAAAAATTATGAAACATAAGATTAAATAATTATTCTGCAAACAACCACTGTTTCAGACTCCATTGAAGAAACACAAAATGCTGATTAGAATGTTACTGAAAACATCAGGGGGTTTCTCCCACTGATTTTATCAAAACTGTGGCACTTGAGAGTGATATAACTCAACCACCTTTTCTTGTTCTTGGTACAATCCAGCAGCCTAGTGCCTCCCAGAGGTCAGTCATGGTACTACGGCAGATTTCTTGTTTGGCTGTACAAGTGACGATACATTTACATGTGTGGTGGGCTGTGTTGGTCATATTAAGTACACCACGCACTATAAAAACAGGAAGAACACACTGCCACGTTTTTTTCCACTTCGTGGCTCTCTCACGTTTTTAAAGATGCTAAAAATTGCATGCTTCAGCAAACATATGTATGGCCTGCTGAGCCAGCCAAGCAGTCACAATATTAGTGCAGAAATGTGTCAAGGCCAAAGAGGAGGAAAACATCACTTCCACTGGGGAAACGCATGTTGTGGAAGACAATACTGACACGCTGACATTTAAGCGTACAATAAAAGATTTTTCTGCAGGTCGCAGTGTGAAGCATACATGTATGGGTGTTTGCATGTGAATTACGGCAGTCATTCGTCATGGTCAAAGCAGAAAATCACACATTTTTAAGGAGTGCAAGCTCACTTTGGTGATATTGTGTGCAATCCAAACAGATAACGCTGCATTCCGAGCATCAAGGTAATCCTTTTTTGTGATGAGCTGCTTATTGCAGACACATATGACGCCACAGGGGCGCAAAGGGCTCCATTTTATTGTCAAGATGCTCTCCTGTGTTATGCTTCCCTTGGGCCCTTGGTGGCTCCACTACATGATACACAGCTACCCGGCAGAGGAGTTTTAAGGAGATGAGGTTTTGTTGTGGCCCCAAGGCCGCATTCTGGATGGTTTAGGGCTGAAACAGCTGAGATCATTCTCTTCCCAGCCCTGGTGAGAAACCCCAACTTTATATTGATTAACCCTTTAACAATCAATACAAAACTGTTGCATTTGTAATGGCCTTTGCATTTTCTTTGGGCAGTTACAAGAACAATTGCTATTATTGGGTTAGGGTTATTACTTTTAATATGAGCAATGTTAAAGGGTTAAATGTACTGGAACTTAAATATACACTGTGTAAACAAATACTTTGTTTAACTCTGGAAAACGCATCCTGTGGCAGATCCGACTCCCCTAAACAGAAACACCTCACTTATTACTTCCAGCCATCTGCCAACTACCAGCGACTGATGTCGGCTCACTTCTGTTTCTATGCCAGGGGCGCCACAGCCAACTCCTCAGCTGCTATCACAATCCTCACGTTAAGACGGGCAGATTCTTCAGGTGGCAGGAGGAGCAGCCCAGATGGATGGACAACTTACATCCTGGATCAGAACCATGCTTGAAAACCCCTTCCTGTTCCAAGTGCACTGTTGAAACTGTCAGTGTCACAAAGAGGAGGCAGGTCAGATTCCTTTTCACCTGCACATTAACCCAAGGCCGGCCCACTCACCGAGGCGTGCCGAAGACCACATGCCTTGGTCCCCTTTGGCCATCGACCTGCTTCAACGGCCCTCTCAGGAGAGTCCACAGCACAAAGATTGTGGCCGAGCTGAAATCCAAATCAGCTTCCAAGAGCTGGGCTGGGAGTGCTGACCTTCTACTACTGTCACGAGAACTGCTTGGCTTCTAATCAAACAAGCACCATTCTTGGGATCACGCAGTGGTGTCCCCGGATCCATGATGTCACTGGGCATCACCACCACATCTGATGGTGGTTACTCCTTTCAGCATGAGATTTTGCCCAACATCATTCCGGAAAAATGTACATGTATCTAAAGTTTAAACAGGCAAGTCCCCATAAAGGACAGAGAAAAAGTACTGTAGATAACATCCTGGGTTTGCATCGTATTTACAGGCAGAAATGAAATGGATCCAACCCCAAGGCTTGTGTTTAACGACTGTGGCTGAATACATTTATTTTCCTACTACTGTATTGTGCTTTGCCTTTTTATAATTTGTAAATAATTTTCTCTTATGCTTCTCAATGTGACACCATTCTCCATCAGTGATTTACATTTACTCCGAGAAAAGTAATCGAACAGAATCGTTTTTAACATTGTCTTCAATTCATGTCACCCAACAAAATTTAAAATAAGATTATCATTTAAAATATCCAAATGATAAAGGTAAAGGATATGCATTATGTGCATCTTTTTCCTATTATGGTATGTATAATAGATACAGCTTGACGTATTTGGTGGGACTAAGTCACAATTTATAATAAAATATTGAATGTTTGCACATACCCCTGCTTGTGAAACACTGTCAGAGGCAGACTAAATTAAATCAGCTTTTCAAATTGTTTTTGTTGCCCAACTGTTTCCTTAGCTATAGTAGTGTAAAAGGGTGAGTGAAAGGTATTAACTTCAGAAACTTTGTAGACTCTCACTTTATGAAGTACAGTACTTGCATTATTGTGCCAGCAGCCCTGTGTGGCAGATGACTGCATTGATGGGTTACAATATTCATGAGTCAAATTGTATTCGTTTGGCTGTTTTTAGATGACTAAATAAAGTTTGAGCCAACCAACACCGTAGTCTTCTTGTGGATAGTCTTCACACTCATACTTTTAGGTGACTAATTATAGGAAAAACAGTATTTTTTAAATGAATGGTCTTATAACATTAACATTTTCTCTCGTATTTAAATGTGAAAAGATTTTTTAATGCAGATTTGCTCAGTCACTGCTTCACTTTCTGTTCTGGTCGATTTAATATAGTAGTTTGTTTTTCATGAGTGCTCTTTATAGCTTTTACACCTGAGCCATGACTCAGAGGGAACCATTTGGCTAAGGTTCTTTTCTACGATCGTCCCAGTGCACACAAGGTCCATAAAAGCATGCTTGGTTTAGGACGGTGTCAAATAACATGACTGCACCCTGACCTAAACCTATTTAACTTACTCCTTAGTACAGGGGTCCCCAACCTTTTTTGCCCCACGGACCGGTTTATGTCAGACAATATTTTCAGGGACCGGCATTTAAGGTGTGGCGGAAATAATACAACAAAATAACATGGTATGAGCTGCATGAAAACTGTGGTGTTTTCGAAATATAATAATAAACACAAGGAGCGTCTAATCTGGCCGCAACACTCCAATCGCTATGGCAATGTTTAATGCCTTCAAAATACGATACAACGCAAATTCAAAGTGCATGAAAATGACGACTCACCACAGCACCGAGCTTGATTTTCGGCAACCAGACGGTCCCATCTCGGGGTAATAGGAGAGACAATGACGCCGCAAGTGTGTGGTTTATGTCCAGTCTACTTCGTAATTTTGTTTTCGTCGCCGTTGCTGCATAATCCCCCCCGCCTCACACAGGTAGGATGTCGGAAATAGCAAAAGTGCTATTGTGGCGATCTCAGAGTATTCAGACATAACTTTAATCCAGTTGTCTCGAACGTACTTTTAAGGCCGCCGTCATTTGCGATCTCCAGCAGTTTTTTTACTCATTTTGCGAGCTCCGGTGTTTGTTTTTAGCCTAATTGGTCGCGTTACGGAGAAGCGTGGCTTGACGTGTGTCAAGCTGGACACAGACGGATGTAACGGAGAATCCGGTAAGTTTTCAAAATAAAACATCTTTCGTATTCCGAAATAAATAAAACGGAATTAAGGCAAGTTCTTTCTGTGCGGCCCGGTACCAAATGCCCGGCGGACCGGTACCGGTCCGCGGACCGGCGGTTGGGGACCCCTGGTCTAAATCATTTCCCACAAACGCAACATTAATCAAAATGCCATGTTTCAACTGGGGTGGGGGGCACATAGAACATATATTCAAGAAAATTTGGGGGTTGACTTCATTGCTTAAAACATTGCACATAGATGTAGCTGACTTTAGGTGAGAGCTGGCTAAACTGTGGACTGGTCATGCATATATAGGCACATATAGACAAACAAGCGCACGCACACACACACACACACACACACACACACACACACACACACCCACA